>NC_082394.1:5842164-5889210 GCF_031168955.1 Gadus macrocephalus
CTAAAAGCAAAAAAAGACGGAGACTCCATTTATCCGTTCACATCTTCCAGGAGAAGCGCTCCAATTAGCCCGTTCCCATCCATCCTCTCTTATTGTTTCTGGAGAACCAGCAGAGAGGCCCGGAGCCCTGCCGCAGGGACAGCTGCTGTGGAGTACACACACACACACACACACACACACACACACACACACACACACACACACACACACACACACACACACACACACACACACACACAGACACTCTCACACACACACACACACACGCACACACAGAGAGACACAGACACTCACACTCACACATACTAATACATGCATACTCTCACTCACACACACGCACTTATACTCACACTGATACTAACGCGTCACACACACTTACACAATCATGCTCGCACCGACACTAATACACACACACGCACTGATACTAATGCACAAACACACTCGCATTTGTACTAATAAGTGTTCATGTTTGTGCTCACACTCACACCCTTACTAATACGCACACACACACACATACTCGTGCTCACACACACTCACCCTCACACTCATACTAATAAACATGCATACAAACACACACACACACACACACACACACACACACACACACACACACACACACACCCTCATGTGCACATACATGCACTCACTCTGATACACACACTCGCACACTAGCACTCACGCATACACATACACAACACTCTGGAGATATATATATATATATATATATATATTTAAAGAAGTAGCCCTACTATTGGCGAAGGAGCCTGGTTTCTAAACAGCTTGGATGTCAACCCACCACAAGGGGCTCCATGTTATGCAAAAGCCATCAGCTCTGTAGATGGCTTTTTTCGAATACAAAATGCAAATGAGTGCGAAGGCACCCTGCCATATCTCATCTGAACACACACACACACTCCTCTGGAGATAAAGAAAACCCTGTATTTTCCAACCATTCACAATCAAGGGAAATGGAATCAGATTTATGCTATCAACCCAACTTTGTTTTCAACACCTACAGTGTGAACAGTTTTTTATTAAAATGCTAAGCAGTGACATCCCTGCTTGAAACAAATTGGAGGGATAGGCTATTGGATTACGAGGGAGTCCAGTGGTGGATTGGATCCAGTCTGACTAGCTTGTGATGGTGTCGTATTGCAATCAGGGCCGAAACTATTGTCGTCATTGTTAGAGAATCAATCAATCATCTTTTTGGATTGATAGATTCATCTTTTATTTTAATGTCATAAAAAAGGCCGAAAGCAAAATTAGCATATCCACAAACATTTCGCTAGAATCAGCATGCTTTGTCTGACATGCAGCCAGGAAACTTACTTTGGTAACGATCCACAACTACCAAATACATCTCAAATCGATTTCTTAAGCGATAAGAAGCAGATGAATGCCTCGACTCATTATTTCAGCATTGTTAAAGAATATATGTTACACCTTCAGCAGACAAACCCGGCGTTCAGTATAGCTTTTTTCAGAGGTTCTCAATCACATGTTAATGCAAGATAAGTTTTCCTAAGAGCCGACGTTTCAATCCTTTATTATTCACAACAAAAAGACATTCATATCGCCTCAAATACCCATTTCCCAGCTCCCGCAATAAACTCCGCCTTTGTGAACCTAATAGAGTAGACATTCACACTGCAATATTGGCATAAATTAGATTTATTTGGCAGCCTAACCATTAAATTGTCTGTATATATTCCAGGCCCCCCCGACAACAGATTCGGGCACCAATTTATTTCCCAGCCACTCGACTGATATAATACACTGTACTGCGACTGCAGGCTGGGGCAGGGCCTAGCGAAGCACCCTGCCAATAACATGCTGATAAATCTGCCTGTCTGGCCGTCTGGCTGTCCAGAGCCCCTGCGGCGGAACATTAATCTGTCGGCCATTGATCGGGTGTGAGGGGGGAAAGAATCACAGGTTTCATAGGAACACGGAAAAAGGCCTTGTTTTAACCACACAAATAAATGTATATATCAACAATAATGTGAAGTACTAACCTGCTGGGGAAGTTGTTATCGCCATGGATCCTTGAGTTATGTATATAATCTGTACCACCTGTAGTAATGTAGTCAGAGCAGGGCTTGCATATGAATATATATTGCTAACTCGCGTAGCTTGTTTTGACGTTATTAGCATACAGTGTGTCTCATATACGTTATGGTTTATTCTCCACGCAGCATTGTTGATATCAACAGTGACAAATTGAACTAGAAATGTCATTTGCATCAGCTCAGGTACTCAGGACCCCACCCCAGCCTGACCCCCCCCCCCCCCCCCCCCATCCCTTCGGACCCCCCCAGCCTTACCCCCCCCCACACACACCATCCTGACCCCCAGCCTGACCCCTGGATGAGCCTTTAGCGTCCTGTCACCAACAGGACGGACGTGCTGCCATGGCATGCGTGGAATCCAAGCCATTGTTGGGTTTCTGGGAGAGGACTGTTTGTTTCTCTGTCTCTCTCACTCTCTCTCTCGATAAAAAAAAACCAGTCAAACCAGTAGCAGTCCAGAAACACTATCTGCCTAGATAGCTAAATTCCTTATTTTAATTTGTTACATCTCCACAGTCGCCCAGGAGTGAGGCTGTGTTGATGTTAGCTATGCCATCCCTGTCAACAGTGCAGGTAGTGCCAATGAATGCTGAATAGTAAACAAGGTAGTAAAATAAACAGACGCTTTGGTCCAAAGCGGCTTACGGTGAAATCAGATCCATGTTATTAAGGAGCGAGTCGTGGTTAGGGCATCTTTGCTCGAGACGTCCACCTTGGGGATCGAACCGGCTACCTTCCGGTCAAACCCATACACTATCCCACACCACGCTAGTTGGTTATTAAGCGAGACCGCCGCAACGTGAACCCTAATCGCCCAAAGCAGTCACGACCTCATCGGGTTCTTCGCGCTCGGGAGGCGAAGGGGAGCGATTCGTCAGCGTGGAGAGGAGTGGCGTGTAGAGGACAGCTGCTGACCGTCTCCTCCGGAGAGACACGCGGACGTTTGAAGCATGTTCTTGTGAGGCGCGACATGGTTGAGGGATCACGCGTACTTCCTGTCCTCCCCGCCGAGGGGGCCGTGGACCGGCACTCGGAGCTGACGCCGCACATCAGCCGCGGTATCCGGGGCGGTATCCGGGGCAGGCCCCGCCCGGGGATGTTTGTGAAACTCTTAATTGTCTTCCGGAATGCATGCATTCCGGAACATCATGGAATGTGTGTGTGTGTGTGTGTGTGTGTGTGTGTGTGTGTGTGTGTGTGTGTGTGTGTGTGTGTGTGTGTGTGTGTGTGTGTGTGTGTGTGTGTGTGTGTGTGTGTGTGTGTGTGTGTGTGTGTGTGTGTGTGTGTTTGATTTACGAAATGTAAGAAGAAAGAGGCAGAATTATTATATATAATTACCATTTATTTATTTATACAAATAATTTACTATATATATCTATATAGATATATATTAATTGTATGTACTTATTTATTATATATTATGTACGTTTATATATTTTATATTTATTTCTATGAGTATGATTTATATAAGATGATTATAATTCTCCCACGATGTCTTTCCTAGTTTGTAATGATTAATTTCCCTCAAATCGCTGAGCGAGCAGCACATAAGGACTTGGCAAAGGAGCCTGGGATGTATGAATGTGTTTGTGCGTTTTCTTTCTTTGTGTGTGTTTGTCTTTCTTTGTGTATGTGTTTTTCTTTCTTTGTGTGTGTGTGTGTGTGTGTGTGTGTTTCACTGTGTGCGAGCGTATGTGTGGTTATGATTAGGCGTTGTGATAATTCCTCGGCGTGCCTGAACACCAGGTGGGGAGAGGTGGAGAGCGGTTGGCCCTCGCTCCTCTCTGCTCTGCTGCCTGTTTCCACTCCCGCTTTGTTCTGTGATTAACCAGACCCCCCCCCCCCCCATCCTCCCTTCCCTCCCTAATCCTCCGCTGTTTGTGTCCTGTGCATTCATGTCCCCTTCCTCCTTGATTCCTTTCCTGCACCCTCATCATAATTCTATAAGTGGTGATTGAAATTGAATAAAAGGTTGTGTCTGGGGTTGAATTGACAGACAGAGAAATAATAATGACGATTAATAAAAGCAGGAAATCCCTTTAGGGTAAGCTGCTTAAACCCATGTGCCGCGTGTTCAGAAATGTCACTGTGTTCACTCTGGGGTGACTTATTGAATGTCAAGTGCAGGACGGGCTGGTTCACACACAGAAAGTAAAGTAGGGCAAGCCGCCTGGGACAGAAAGAAGGAGCTTGTGTAAACTGTGCATCGTCATCATCTGCCTATAAATAAAGGATCAATGACAGAACTACAACCTTTTACTATATATATATATATATATATATATATATATATATATAATGTTAATAATGGCCAGGAGAGTGAAGGCGGAGGATGTGATCTGTCCTAGAGAGAGGGAATGATGTGTAGCGTGGGAACTGCAGGTCAGACTTGAACCTCTAACACGACGACAATGTGCACTGCCTACAAGGTCGGTGCCTCAGCGGGTCGAGCCGCCCAGTCGCCTATTGCCTTCTGGATTTAAACCGTTCCGCTTTACGCCGGCAGTGATTCACGTCGATCAAGGTCTCAGCCGAGGGGAGCCCGACCTCAGGTGCAACTCGGTGGCCATTGCTCTATTTTTCTGAATTTATCTTTCAATCGTCTAGCCGCTCCCTCTCAGACCAGAGAGGAGAGGAGGACATTCCCAGGGGCCTGTCACCAGCTCCGCCCGCCTCCACCCTCCAGTCAGCCTCAGCCTCTGACACGAACAGCGGCGCCGCGATATACCCCACTCTCCTCTTTTCTTCGCCTCCGACGCGTTTATTCCGGAGTTTCTTTTCCGGCCTGCTTGGGGATGGCTGGCAGGTGGACTCTGAAAGGCAAAGGCGTACGCGCCCCGTTTCATTAACTCCAGCTGCTGACATTTCAGGAGTGGCTGGAGGCAGGGGGAAGCATCTGGAGCAGAGGGTGGAGAAGGCCAGCCTCCTCTCTCATGGTCGGCCAGGGAGCAGGTGGAGGAGGAGGGGGCGAGGAACGGACGGGGAGTGGAGGAAGGGGGGTGTGTGTGTGTGTGTGTGTGTGTGTGTGTGTGTGTGTGTGCAAGATCATTTGGTTATAATAGTTTTGCATTTTCTATTAGTTTTATTTAAGACTTTTTGCTTCATTTTGAAGTGGGTTTGCTAGTTTTGTTTATTTTATATATGCCTTTGAATTGCTTATTTTGGTACAGTTTATACTTTTATACATTTTATTGTTAGTTGTAGTGTTGCGTGATATTGTGGGATTCTCATATTTTGGACAAATGACTTCCTTTTTTCTTTTGGGAAAGATTCTTAGTTTTCATTTGTGATGATAACATTGCCGTGAGTCAGCTGCCTTGGTCTAAAGCCTGCGTCTAAGGCCTGGGTCTAAGGCCTGGGTCTAAGGCCTGGGTCTAAGGCCTGGGTCTAAGGCCTGGGTCTAAGGCCTGCGTCTAGGGCCTGGGTCTAAGGCCTGGGTCTAAGGCCTGGGTCTAAGGCCTGGGTCTAAGGCCTGGGTCTAGGGCCTGGGTCTAGGGCCTGGGTCTAAGGCCTGGGTCTAAGGCCTGGGTCTAAGGCCTGGGTCTAGGGCCTGGGTCTAAGGCCTGGGTCTAGGGCCTGGCTCTAAGGCCTGGGTCTAAGGCCTGGGTCTAAGGCCTGGGTCTAGGGCCTGGCTCTAAGGCCTGGGTCTAAGGCCTGGGTCTAAGGCCTGGGTCTAGGGCCTGGGTCTAAGGCCTGGGTCTAGGGCCTGGCTCTAAGGCCTGGGTCTAAGGCCTGGGTCTAAGGCCTGGGTCTAGGGCCTGGGTCTAAGGCCTGGGTCTAAGGCCTGGGTCTAAGGCCTGGGTCTAAGGCCTGGAGGGTGGGTGGGGTGTAGGTGCTCGAGGTTGGGGGGCGTTTGCCTGTCAGTCGATGCCAGTGAGTCAAGTGTGTATTTCCCGAGTGCCTATTCTCTTCTTTTCCTCTTTTCTCTCCCTCCCTCCCTCCCTCCCTCCCTCCCTCCCTCCCTCCCTCCCTCCCTCTGCTCCCCTTCCTCACCCCTCACCTCCTTCTGCTCCTTCTTCTTTCTATGTTATCTGTTGCCAACCAACTCACTGCCTTCGCACACACACGCCACACTCCAAGCACACGCACGCACGCACGCACGCACGCACGCACGCACGCACGCACGCACGCACGCACGCACGCACGCACGCACGCACGCACGCACGCACGCACGCACGCACGCACGCACGCACGCACGCACGCACGCACGCACGCACGCACGCACGCACGCACGCACGCACGCACGCACGCACGCACGCGCGCACGCGCGCACGCAGACACACCCCACACATTTCCAGACACACATTGTGTGTGCAGTAAATTGCTCAAACACACACAGGCATGCAAACCTTGTATTTGCTCCCTCAGTCTCTCTCTCTGCCCATGGGGGGATTTTGAAGAGGTGTGTGTGTCTGTGTGTCTTTGTGTCTGTGTGTCTGTAGGTATGTGAATGTGTTTCGGTTGACGTGTGTGTTCTGCTCACTCGAGCGTTTGCTTTGGAAAGGAGGAAGGAGGATATTTTCTCAGTAGAGGAAACCAAACGGAGTGTGTCTGAGCGTGTGTGTGTGTGTGTGTGTGTTTGGCGTGTGCACTTTGTATGCATTGTGTGTTCAGCACCTAGATCTAACTGTTTGCGTTCATGTAAATGTATGTATGGAGTCAAATATGTGGTGTGTGTATGTGTATGTGTGTGTCTGTGTGTGTGTGTGTGGGCTTGAGCTCAAGTGTTAAACCAGTCCGTCGGTACACACCCACAGGCGTGTCCCTCACCTGCAAGTGAGCTCCTGTGTGTCTCGTATCTGCACGTTTGTTCACATGCACCTGTGTGTGTGTGTGTGTGTGTGTGTGTGTGTGTGTTTGTATGTGGTGTAGTTCAAATGCATGTATTTACATGTACACCCTTTTGTGTGTATGTGTGTGTGTGATGTTTGTGTGTGTGCGTGGGGCTTGCATGCATATATTTTATACATGTATGTTTGTGGGCGTGATGAGTGTGCATGTGCTGCCATGCGTACCTCCGTAGCCCACGCGTGCACCTCCACGCATCCTCAAACTCACCCCTTTAATTCTGCAGCATTAATTAAAGATGCGTCTTGGAGATGAATCCCAACGACCCCATCTCTTTCTTAGTTTTTATATTCCCCCCCCCCACAGGTTCCTCTCCGCTCTCATTTCCCGCCACGCAACTAGATCCAGCCGGCAGCGTTCTCGTCACGTAGCCCAACACTTGTTTCTAAGCTGCTTCTCGCTCTCCCCACCTCTCTCTCTCCCCTCCTCTCCCCCTCCTCTCTCCCCTCCTCTCCCCCTCCTCTCTCCCCTCCTCTCTCCCCTCCTCTCCCCCTCCTCTCTCTCCCCTCCTCTCCCCCTCCTCTCTCTCCCCTCCTCTCCCCCTCCTCTCTCTCCCCTCCTCTCCCACTCCTCTCTCAACTCCTCTCTCAACTCCTCTCTCCCCTCTCCTTTCTCTCCCCTCCTCTCTCCTCCTCTCTCTCCCCTCTCCTCTCTCACCTCCTCCCCCTCCTCTCCCCTCTCCTCTCTCCCTTCTCCTCTCTCTCCCCTCCTCTCTCCTCCTCTCTCTCCCCTCTCCTCTCTCACCTCCTCCCCCTCCTCTCCTCTCTCCTCTCTCCTTCTCTTAGAAGCTGCCTGTGTCTTTCCTCCCCCGCTGCTGCTCCACACAGGGGCCTAGGTGCTCCTACCAGGCCCTGAATAGCAACAGGGGAGTGTGAGGGATGGGGGGAGGGGGGGTACAGCTGCGTCGCTGACGGCTAGGTGCTTGGTTAGCTTGGAGATGCATGTGGGTTGTCTTTGTGGGGTGATTTAGAAAGCGTGACATCCTGTTGTGTTTAGTACTATTGAGTCATTTAGCAGATGCTTTTATCCGCAGCGACTTACGGTGAGTACAGAAACATGTCGTTAAGGAGCTGGTACGAGTTAGAAGGCATCTTGCTCTGCGATGTGCTGCACCGGGTGAGGCTGGGGATCGAACCCGGAACCGGGGTCGGGTGGGAATCCAACACCCACACCATTTGACCATCCTGCCCTGTGTAGTTTATCCATGTACGCTGCTGACGTGTCTCTTACACACACACAAACACAAACACACATATATATATACACGGTTACACACACACACACACACACACACACACACACACACACACACACACACATACATACACACATTCACACATTCACACATTCACACATCACACACTTACCAATTCCACCGTATTGCAGGGTGTCTAATGTGAATGCAATCCCAGCCCAGCGGTTCTCATATGGAGATGTAGTGAGAGAAAAGATAAATTAGTCTGAATCTGAGAGCACCCCCATAGCGCCCCAATGTGCTTGAATGCAGAATTGATCTGTTTACTTCAATGTGGTTGAAAACAGAGGGCTGGTTCACTTCAAGCTGTTCCACTTTACTCAACCAGCCGGGTGAAAACTGCATCGATGTGCGCCTCATGTGCTTCTTTTCATTTCATTGTTCTCCGTTCTTGGGGAGTTTAGTGTAATTAAAAGTATTTCCTCCGGAGCAATAAACACAGCTTGTATATTAAATCATCAAGTCATAAGGAAGCCTTCCTATTGTTTTAGTTGTTTTTATCATCCAGCCTTTGGCTCCTCATTCCAGATCAGATTGCAGCGTTCTATCAAGGGCTCGACCTTTCAGTCAAGGTTTGAGTGAATCCGACGAGCTTTCCCTCAATGAGTTTTTCCCTGTTCCGTCGTCTGACCTTTGACCCGGTGTGTGAACGGGGGGGGGCAGGCCGCTGCTAGTGAGCCCGCTCGACACGTCGACTTGAGGGGATACGGGCATGACTTGCATAGCGTACGTGGCTAATAGATTTGTGCAGAATCATTTCCAGCTCTGGCTCCGGATGAAATAATTAAGTTGACATCCTCTCCCTGATGCAATTAACGACGAGTGCTGTCCAATCAGGGAGCCGATAGAGGGCTGATTTCATGGACTCTGTCTGCCTATTACCAGCCCTCTTGCGCATCGGAACGCTTTATAGCAGGAAGTCCACTGTCAGTTATTTGTTGTGGGCTAGCCTTCTCCCAACAAACTGCCTGCCTAATTTGAAAAATATAGAAATGATCAAAATAATTGTTAGGAGCAAACGGAAGTAACATTTCATTTGGATGAAATAATTGGATGCTTTATCTTTAAAACGGTTACATAGATGGCCTAACAATATTTTTCTTCTGGAATAAATTACATTGTGTGCAACAATCTGAATTCTTTATCCTGGTTAAATAAAAGTAATCCGAGGGGATTTAAATAATAACGAAATGAGATTTGGCGTACCATTTTATCGAAAGGGTTTCATGATACTGCGAGTTTATTCATCTCCCAGTACGGCTAACCACAGTGAGAACGGTTCCTGAAGCCATGCTCTGCCAGCGGGGTGTCAACTCAAATTGTTTTGGTGCTGCTCCACTGATGGAACACATTGAACATCACACAACATCCTGAGATTTGTTCGGCAGAAGAGAGACACGAGATTTCGCCAATTATCTCCTCTGGCTCTTTGAAGACGACCCATATCCGTCCCTCCAAACACCTTCCCGCCGCGGCCACCTCGTGAATCAGCCATGTGTTAAACCTCACGTATCGGTCCCCGGGCGAACCGCACTCGCCCGTGCCAAACTAAAATCATCCAATCACGGCCCTTGGCACGGATCCCGCTGCGATCGATCCCGCGGCGGCGTCCCATGCCTCTGAGCCCAGCAGGCAGAGTCAGAGTCTCCCCTCATTGAGCACGTCGGGGCCAGCGGGCCCGTGGCGCCGTGCTAGGCCGCGAGGGCGTATCGCGTTCACTCATCTCATTTTCCTCGGGTGTCCTTTCAATTAAGGAGCTTTGAGTTCCCTGCTGGTGTAAGGGGGCACTGAGAGGGGACAGGGGCAAGGATAGGGGCAGGGGCAGGGGCAGGGTCAAGAGGCCGGGGCATGACAAAGGTCCCGTAAAATATATATATATATATAAAAAAACAATTAAAACCGAGGGGCCCCAGCTGCAGGGGCAGGGGGGCCAAGGGCCCGGGGCGACCTGGCCACTCTCTTTGCATGCCTGCCTCTGCCCAGTTAATATAGATATACCGTAGGCCCTACGGAGTGAATAGAAGCTAACTAACCCGCAACCGCTGTGTATCTTATTACGGCCCTGCTGCTGAGCAAATGGTATGTCTTGTTGTTGCTGCCCTTCTCGTGTGAACTGCCTGGCTCGTAAAGTTAACGGCGTGTGTAAATACGATGTAAGCCTCCACAAGGCCTTAATGAACGTGAATTTTATTTCTAGACTCTTGTGGTTCTGTTCCTCAAAGGTGTGCGTGTGTGCGTAGGTATGAGTGTGCGTAGGTGTGTGTCTCTGTGTGTGTACTCTACCAGACTGTAGTGTTGAGAGGTTAGGCTGGACGTGAGGCATCAGCCCCAGATTTGTATTTTTAGACGGGCTGAATAATGAATAGCTAAGAAGACAGCCAGGACCCCAACTGTCTAACTCCTACCTGACTTCCTCCCTGTGGTGCGCCTGTTCCTTCCGCCTTGGTTCACATGCCCTGCTGCTTTCACCCGAAGGAAGGGGGAGGCTGTGTCAGCTGTTCTGGGTGGGAGGTGGAGGTGGAGGACTCCTCACCTCCACCCAACTCCTCCGGTGGCATCTGTATCAGCTGGCATCGGATAATATCTCCCATATACACAGCAACGTCTCAACATAGCTCCCGCCACAATCCATCCCGAAATCAGTCAGTCGCCCGTCCCTGCTGTTCCAGCTGTTTCCACTTCAAACCGGTTCTCAATCAGGACAAAATCGTCCGCTGCACGTAAACGACGCAAATGACTCACAGAGTACAGACTCGTATGTTCCACTGGGCTGAACACTTCTAGCCTCGGTGTGAACCCCTCGACACGGCGACACACTGACCTATCAGGATAAAGCA
The DNA here is from genome assembly GCF_031168955.1 of Gadus macrocephalus. Taxonomy (NCBI): domain Eukaryota; kingdom Metazoa; phylum Chordata; class Actinopteri; order Gadiformes; family Gadidae; genus Gadus; species Gadus macrocephalus. Next base: position 5,853,177 of record NC_082394.1, read on the forward strand.
CGGGCGCTACATTACGTTAGCGACTGCGCAGGTCGGAGCCTGCCCGCTGCTCACCGCCGACGCTGCCTCTTTACAGTCGTGTGTAATTATAGTCTGAGAGGTGCTCACGTCACTCCCATATCCCCAAGTGTTTGGAACCAAAGCAGTGGTCCACTTTGTTTCCGAGTGGATTTATCGCTGTAATCCAATCAGGTTCCTGTCCGTAGCTAGTTTGTCAATAGGCTAACTAACGACCAAAACAAGCCAGGAAGTGTTGAGACATTTACCCCTGAATTTGTTATTGTGTGTGTGTGTGTGTGTGTGTGTGTGTGTGTGTGTGTGTGTGTGTGTGTGTGTGTGTGTGTGTGTGTGTGTGTGTGTGTGTGTGTGTGTGTGTGTGTGTGTGTGTGTGTGTGTGTGTGTGTGTGTCTTAGTCTGTGTGTATTCATTGGATCTATACACAGTGTGGACCAAGAAGGCATATGGTGGCATAATTCAATGAAGTTGAGCTTGGTTGGATTTGCGATTGACTTTCTATAGGTGCCAAGCAGCTCCTGTAGTGTGTGTCAAGATGTACCTCGCAGCCTACAGTCACATGCACACAACTAACACCGTTTGGTGACTCAGCAGATGAAACAACAGCATGTGTTTTGTTCTGAGGGAATGTCACTCAGGAGCAGGTCGCAACTTGCTCAAAAAGGCCTACAGGTAGATTGAGTGCTGACATTTGGGATTGAACCCACAACCTTTCTCAGTGGAGTAAAACACCCTTACCACTTTGCTGAGTCAGATATACTCCCAGCCAAAAGTGTGCGGGTTTGATTCCCAATGTGCCTGGCTGCTCCACCTGCTCTCGAGCCGGACGTCTGCCCCCTACCTGCGGTGTTGGCACCAGGATCTAAAACATCGTCCAATCCCGTCTGATAAAACCACATCAGGACGTCAATACACAACAACTCCATCAGCGTCAGCAAATTCTCCCTAAACCTGTGACACCGATATGCTGAATCGTCAAGCGTTTCTCGTAGATTCCCTCCCAAGCATCGTTCTCTTTGGTCTACACAGGCAGCTGTCTCTCAGCGCTTTAAAAAATGAGCAGTGTTCTAAATTTAGCGGGGGGGGGGGAGGTAGGGCTGGCTGTCGCCGGCCTCTTTGTCCACGTTCCCCACGCAGACAAGCCGCCACAACGACACGCAGGATGACGGGTAAGGAGGACTGCTACTGGGCGAGCAGAGATGCAGAGCGATGATTTAGATCAGGGATGGGCAACTGGCGGCCCGCGTCCTCACTTAGTCAGGCCCGCACATAAAAAAAAGAAAGATGAGAAGAATTCATAGAATTCGAAGGCAAACCCATGCGTCTAGTTTGCTTAGAAGCGATATCAGTCATTAAAGATATCCACTTAAGTCGCCACTACAACTACTACAACTGCTTGTTGGGTTTGAGTTCATTGAGTTGTTGCACTTAATGTTGGGCCACTGTTTTTCAGTTTTTTGACTTCATTGAATGATGATGTATGTGAGCCCTTTGCACTGATAAAAATACTGACCATTCATGTGGCTGTTTGAGCATGGAAAACATGAAATGAATGTATGTTGGTTCAATTAACATACCGTATATAGGTTATGATTCTGGATGATGAGGTAGTGGCCATCCCCAAAATGCACCAGAATACAGGAAATCATATCTACCAAATTCAAAATTGTGTAGCTTCTCTCAGCTCACGTTTAGTTGAAGTTTGCAGTCATGTGGCCCTCCGATGGTTATGATGAAAAATGTGGCCCTCTTTATCATGAAAGTTGCCCATCCCTGATTTAGATGGTGTGTGTTGGAGATGAGGGACCGTGTGGTTGATGAAGAGGGTGAAACTAGGACTACAGTGCTTTTTAAACGTCCCCCAGTGTACTGTCAGACCCTGTTTTATAATGCTGTGGGCGGCTGCAGAAAGGGCCAGTCGTCATTTGTATCCAAAAGTCCTGTTAAGAGACAGTGGGACTCCGGGAGGCTGGCTGGCTCAGTTTGTTATAGTGTGTCACTGTGTCCACCGTGTGGGAAATCAGCCTTGAAGGCACCCTGGGTGGATTCTGACCTGTGATGCTACATACATACATACAATACATACATACTAGGGCCTAAAAAAAAGTTTGGTTCCTGTTGGTTGTCAGTTGAGGTCATGGGTAGGTAGGGAATTTATTTTATTTTTTTATTTTATTTTTTCCAGCGGCAGCGAATGATAGGTAGGTTGTTTTCATTTAAAAACGAGAAAATTCGCTCATCCTTGTACAGAATTAAGAGGTGCTGTACCAAAACGTGATTATAGTTTGCATAAAAAACAAAAATATATATATATATATATTTTTTTTTTAAAGCTCATAAAATAATTTGGGTCGCACATAAATTGACTGGGTCGGTCGGAAACCGGAACCAAACAAAACATTTAGGCCTAGGGCTGTAACGATACACAAATTCACGATTCGGTTTGTATCACGATTTTTGACCCACGGTTCGATACATCCCACGATTCTTTTAAATTTAAAAAGCATTTTATTTAAACAACACTTAAATACCAATTATCTTAATGTAACATTTAATAACAAATAATTTGGAACACTGAATAGATTTGAACCGAAAGAATACTATTAAAGTATAGCTAAATTAATAAAGAAATAACCAAAGATTGCAGTTGGAGGATGCTTTTTGCTGGTAGGCATAATAGGGCCCCTTTAACTGTTTGGTTGGTTTATTCAAATATCCTTATTAGCGCTTCTTATTAGGCTATGTAGCTTAAATAATGACATAATCAGGCCGTATAGAATGCAACATGTTTAATAGCCTAACTTTCAATAGATGAACATGAACGTCGCAATAACGAGGCATAGTGTTACGAGTAGCATATGTGTGTGCGGGAGAATGGCAGTGTGCGTATGCGTGTGTGAGTGACGTCAGCGAGTGAGTGGACGAGCGAGGAGAGCGAGCGGTAGCGCGTGTGTCTAGTGAAGAAGCGAACGAGTCCGGTAGAATAAAGTACCCATCCTGTCAATAATCGGTGGCCGCTTCATTCCGACCTATAAGCAGACAAACTGCCAGTCAAATCACACAAAACAATAGAGACAGGATCACACAGGCAATTTTTTTCGCGCTTGGCCCACTCTGGATAAATGTCGTTCATATCGCATATGAGGACTTCGACGGCTGTGGAGAAATGCAATCCTCCGTAGCCACGGAGAGCTGTGATCACAGAGAGGGCATCTCGTCACATATTTACGGCATCGATAGGAGGGGGCGCTGTCAGCAGACTATTATTTAGACAAATTATTAGCAAATTTCAATCGGACAATTTGACCGAAGAGTTAGAAAGGGCATATCGCGCTTCTGCCTTCTCACACCGCGAGACAGGTTCATGGCTTTGAGTATCGCGATTTGCGGTTTGATACGCGTATCGTTACAGCCCTAATACATACATACATACATACATACATACATACATACATACATACATACATACATACATACATACATACATACATACATACATACATACATACATACATACATACATACATACATATTCATATAGACACCATGAAAGCAAAATGCCTTATACCTTTTGGTTTTGAGATAGTTTGGACATAATATTCCATCCGTAAGTAATTTAAGGTAATTTACAACATTGGCAATATTTTTTTCCTCTTTCAAAGTTCCCTGCTGTTCTAATCATGTCTAAATCAATACGAAGCCCTCCCAGACCCTCTCTCCTTTCACCCAATCCGCCCCAGCCTCCCTTATTACCCCTTTGTACTCCACCTTTTCATCCTGTTTTACTGGTGAATTACTCATGTCACTGGGATAATGGACCTTGATCCGTCTGTCATCAGGCCTCTCTGAGAGTTAATCACCGAATACGAACAGACACCAGGAAAACATCCTGGGCAGGTGTGTTCTACCCGCCCTGGACGGTGACCAATCATTACTCACTCTTCGGGTTAGACAGTCCAATCAAGTTGGATCTTGTGGAAAAAAAAAAGGCCCGTTCGCCTTGAAGGAAGTTTGCTACAATAACTGAGAAGACATTGTTGGTACATGAAAACGTTGGAATAGTTTTAGTTTTTCTTCGAGAAAAACAATTCTAATTGGTGTCATTTCAGTAGAAATTTGACCTTTATAAGACGGTACAAAAGCAAAATGTCACATCTGTTCTAACGAATCACTGCGTCTGTGGCTTTTAACATACGGTAGGTGAGCCGGATAAAAAAAAAGGAAAGAAAGAAATCCTGTTTGACCATGATTTCCCCTGGGGATTGCATTGTTTTTCGCTCCCTCTCGTCTCCCTCCGCCCTCACAGACGAGTGTTAAAACCTTCTGTTGGATTTCCCACTCGAGGGCTTTCTGCTCTGCTGTGGGGGTCAACCGCAGCCATGCTGGATCTGTCATTAATCAGTGTGGTCCAGATCCAGATCCAAGATGGATGAAGTGGCAGACCAGAATTCACGGGGGGTGATGGGGAAGGCTGATATTTCATGGGCAGAGGCAGTGTAAGGCACCGGATTCACCACCCTAACAAACATGTCCACCCCTCATAGAGCAAAACGCTCTCTTTAAAAGGGACTGAGAAGACGGGCTGGAGTGGCACGTCTTCGCTTTAAAACGGGTTGAGTGCGACGTTTTAAAGGGAAATGGAAAAAGGGAGAGCCCCACTTAGTCACAACAGAGCGGGGGCGGCGTTGGGTCCAGTCCACACGGCAAGCTGTGATTTGATGAATCGTCCCGACAGACAAGGAAATAAACACTCACCTTTTTAGGAGCATTAAACAGCAAGACAGCGTTCTGTGCACTGCCGCCCAGGCGTCAAAATGACGGTTCAAACTGCCGCCTTGTTGTTAGTCAAACTGCCAAATACTAGTTTTTGAGGTGCAAATAATTTTCGGGGGGGATGAAAAATCGGAATAAGTTCTTCACACTGTCTGCCTCTGAATTATTTAGGGCCAACAATGCAACGCCAGCCATAACAATGCAAATGAACCGCCGTAAAGAAGAGAGAGATTACACAACTGGATGTTGAAGACGGAGTGTTACACCCTGGCTCAGAGCTATAGCAGAAACTAAACGGGAGCCGCACAAACATCCAATTTATTTTTTACTTTGAAATGATCCACAACCTGTAAATAACGCTGTGTGTCGTGTGTGTGTGAATAGATAAGTATAAATTATTAACGGGTGTGTCTGACTGAGGTAAAGGATATTGGCTGTCTGAAACAAGTCTAAAACCCCCCAAAAATACAACATTTGTACCAGTGGTTATATTTCTCTAGCGGTTCATAGCTGGTGTTGCTCATGGGCTCCAGTGCAGTAATCAGAATCCCAGTTATCGGTGGACGCGCCTCTCTTATGAAAACTGTCATGTTCCAACCCCCCAACGCCTGCCCCTCCCTGCCCCCCCCCCCCCCGTGTGTGTGTGTGTGTGTGTGTGTGTGTGTGTGTGTGTGTGTGTGTGTGTGTGTGTGTGTGTGTGTGTGTGTGTGTGTGTGTGTGTGTGTGTGTGTGTGTGTGTGTGTGTGTGTGTGTGTGTGTGTCAGCAGGGACGTTGATGTGTTTATGAGGCTCGTCTGCGATGGTTTACAGGGTCCGTCGGCCGTCCTGGGGCAGCGGGGCGGCGGCGATGGGCTCCGTCGCCGCGGCTAAACACCTGTCACATCTGCTTCCCGCCGCCCGCCTGTCACCGCTGGCTGGGGCGACTCTGATGGACCTTGTCCTCCCCGGTCAACGTCAAAGTACAGCAGAGAGTCATGGCCCTCTTCCTTCCGCTCTCTCAGAGCCCCCTGGTTCCTTGAAGGGTCAGACAGTCACACACACACAGACACAGACGCACACACACTCAAATACACATGCACACATACTCTCTCTCACACACACACACACACACACACATACTCTCAAACAAACGCACACAGACAGACAGACAGACAGACAGACAGACAGACAGACAGACAGACAGACAGACAGACAGACAGACAGACAGACAGACAGACAGACAAAACACACACACAAAATACACACAAAACACACACACACACACACACAAACATACACACAGCCAAAGAACAAACACACACACACAAAGAACAAACACACACATACACACAAAACAAACACAAAGAACACACACACACACAAAACACACACACACACAAAGAACAAACACAAAGAACAAACACACACACACACACACACACACACACACACACACACACACACACACACACACACACACACACACACACACACACACACACACACACAAACAAAGTATTAAAAAGTTTTATTTGGCTTGTCAAAACGGATCAAAGGTATCATCTCTCACAGAGCGAGGTGTGGATTTATTGAGCCGGGGTGATGAGATGTGTTACAAGAATTAACGACAGTGGAAATAGAGAAGAAAACGCTCAGCCCTCTACAACCCGCTGGGACTGATGACAGGTTAAAAAAGTGTGTGAATATAATGACTACCCTGCACGGCACATGTTGAACTGTGATAATAAAGATATTTGGGAAATATCAAATCTCTCGATAGCATCCTAAAACGATGACTTATAAGTTCTTCCGAGCCGTAAGAAGCTGTTTACTGTTCCTCGACACTGGTTTTCCTTTTCCTTTTCTTCTCTGGACGATTTTTTGTTGCAAACTTTCCTTCCCCTGGCTGGAGGATCTTAGCAAACACACCAATTACCTTGTTTTTCTCCTGCCTTTTGTGTTATCGCCTCAGAGTAGATGAGAGAGCCCTGAGCACTAGCCAAGATATTACATACAGGTTTGAGAGGAGGGAAGGAATGCAGCAATGGCTTCCCCAAGCCCGTGAATATGAGAGAAAGAAGCTACACTCACATCAATGCTGTGTCAGAGCAGGAGCCAGGGTCAGAATTAAGATGGTTGAAACCTTCACATAGGAAATATCAAACAAATGGAAAGATTGAATCACCTGAAATGAGTACATTTCATCTTCTCATCCTATCGTTAGAGATATAATTGCGACGTTCTTCGCGAAACATAAAAAGCGCTTCACCCAATTAGCAGGACGAAAGCTTGGGTCTTTGGCTTTCATTCGCTGACCTGAACCCATTGTGACTTGGTTCTTCCTCTCCGTTAAAATGCCCAATAAACCTAATCACCATAATGCCTATTGAACCCCTGCCGCAGAACACTAGCACTAGAAACCCACACGAGGGCCTTCATTTCCCCATCCACTCCTGTTGCTCTAGCCCATCAATTCACATCAACAGATTTCTTTTTTTGTTATCCCTCGTAACCCCTGCAATATTATCATGCACGCCAACCCCTGGCACCATAACAATATATAACGGCGCCGCTTTCGTATGATTGGACGGTTTACCGCCCCCCCCCGCCTCTCCTCCTCCTATCGCCTCATCAATATCGACCTTGCGTGAGGGCTGTTACTGTGGAGATCTGCATCGGATGTCGTGCGGGTTGCAGGCTGGTGGGTGGATCACGGCGTGAAGCGGTGCTAGTGGATAATGGCTCCATAACCTGCCTGGGAACGTAGGGTGGGGGAAGCGGTCCGTGGGGTGGGCTATCAGCCAGGGTTATGATAATAATAATAATGATGATGGTAGTAATAGTGATGATGATGACGATGATGAATGGCGCTTGCATACTACTTGTCAAGACGCCCTTAGCGCTGTGTGTGTGTGTGTGTGTGTGTGTGTGTGTGTGTGTGTGTGTGTGTGTGTGTGTGTGTGTGTGTGTGTGTGTGTGTGTGTGTGTGTGTGTGTGTGTGTGTGTGTGTGTGTGTTGGCGTGGATTGTGAAACGTCATCAGCTCTGGTTTAAACCTTATTTGGTGAATCCGTAATGGATGTGGATGCAAGCCTGTGTGCCCATTCATCTCCAAATGCAACCTGTTTTACGGTGTGCTCCTCGGCTTGCCTTTTAACAAGCATTCAATTGCATTCCCCCTCTGTGTATTAAATATACGCTATCACACAACTGAGCATATTGGTTAAATCAGCCCATACCTCGGTGACTGTGGCACGACATTCCGTAATAGAAAAACAGGATTTGTGTTTTGCATTCAAGGAAATAAATGAGGAGTAATGAATAACACAGAGATGCAGAGAGGAAGAGGGGGGTTGGAAGAGAGTTAAAGGGAGGTAGGCAGACAGGCGGAGGGGGAGGAAGAGAGCACAGAGGGAGAGGGAAGTGAAAAAGTAGGGGTGAGAGAAACACATCGAGAGTGGAAATTGGCATAGAGCGAGAGGAACAGCTGCCAGATAGCCACATCGCATTTACATAACTAGCTGCCCGCTGGATGTGCATTTGAGTCATTATTTGTATTAATTCTAATTCATACTGTCACATTAGTGGAAGGGAAACCATCACACGTGGACAGATGTTTGTCCATTCCGCTGTTTCGGGAAATCCACTTATTAAACCGAGGGGTAATTATTGTCTCAAACTCCCAGGGGCACTCTTGGCCAGGAGACGCATGCAGGGGCATGTTCCTCCGCTCTCCAAGCCCTCTGGGATAGAGTGCACGTTGCAGATAGTGCACGTGTTCGCTGTGTGTGATGTCATCATATTCACACCGATGCGTGTGTGTTGTCGCCGCCGCTTTGGTTGGATTTCAGGGACACGGCGGTCTGATCGGGTTACTTTAACCCCCGTCGTCGTGTGGGTGCAAGGACTTACGCACAAATTACAAATAGAAACTCAAATAAGCACCCGAGGTTGAAAGGTGATGGGTTCAACCCCGGTCTGGGCTGCGTCTCGCTGGGTCACGGTGGTGGCGCTTCTATGTGGGAGTGTCAGCACATTGATATCTCGATGATCACGGCTGAATGTACACATCCAAACTGAATGTACGCATCCCAGCTGGGTACACAGAACACAGCTGACTCTTTACATCACGCGCAGATGGATAGACACAACACAGCAGGATCTCGACGTCCCCGCTGGATGTACGCATCACAGCTCGAGTGTTGACATCAGAAGTCCAGGGTATCAAACGGATTGATCGACCGGTTAGGGCGGGTAGAGGAGGAGGGGGGGGGGGGGAGAATGTGCGAAGCTGATTCTGCCCTGACTAGTGTACGATCTGATCAATTCGTAATCCTCTAATCCTCCACCCACACACACTCAACTCCTCCCCGACAACGTTCTCCCAAGGATGTTATAGTTTTGCATTTCCATCCGCTATTTATTTGTATTTTGTTTCGTTGTTTTTTTTTCTTCAATTTCAGTATACCGTTCATTCGTTTATGACGCGCGTTTGCTAGTTTGGTTTGCGTTATTTTCAGTGTTGGTTTGAGTCTCACCCCCACCCTCCCATCAGAGACACCCCCCCCCCTGTTGCATCTAGTAATGGCCGCCTCTTAGCACTGTGTGGCAGAAGCTGGGCCCGTTGGATCGCAATGTTCTCTTTTATGTTCTCCCTAGTGGTGAGCGAGAGGGGAAAGTGCAGGTGGTGGACCAGAACTCCTCTAAGGTCCGAATGCACTTTTTACTTCCCCGTTTTCTTTTGATACCGTCATCTGTTTATTCGTCGTCATATTTCTCTCTAGTGCTGTGGGTCGTTTTGAGTTGATACCTTATTGGAGCGCGCACACACACACACACACACACACACACACACACACACACACACACACACACACACACACACACACACACACACACACACACACACACACACACACACACACACACACACACACACACACACACACACACACACACAATACTCCCGCACAAAAACACCTGGGCTTTCTCTTAAATGCCTAACAGCTTCCATTTAAGCTTTAGTACACTGCCATACACTCTCTAGTGTCGGGTTGCGTGTGTCGGTGTGTGCGTGTCGGTGTGTGTGTGCGTGCGTATAAACTGTGCGTGTGTGTGCAGGTCTGTCTGGGTGAAAGTCTGGGGACTGTGTGTATCCAAGTGAGAAATTAAGTGAACTGAGCAAAAGGCGGCCTTGTTTGAGGGCTGCAGCGATGGAAGCTCTTCCACGGCTCTGTGTTAGTCGTGTTCAATTGAGCGCTCGTGCTCCTATCCTCCTGATTGTTATTCTGAACAGTCTCGTGGCTTTAGGTAATGGCTATTTCTCACTAATTGGTTCGTTATTGTATAGACCTGAATATTTATCCATTCCGCCCCTGGTTGGGGCTCTGTTATGCTGCGATCATCCGCCCCCACTCCTAACGTAATAACTGACCTGAATGCATCTGACCTGCGCTCTCTCCCCGTGGTTGCCTTGGCCACCGGGAGATGCTCTCCGGGTAAACAGGCCATCTCGGCCATTACTCCATGGGGGGGGGGGAAAAGTGGCTTTCTTTTTCTTTTTTTATGGGAAGCAGGCTCTCGCATCGGCATCAGTTTCTCGGTAGCTCTCTCCGTCTATCTCCCAACACATCCCCCTTCTCTCCCTCCTGCTTCTCTCTCGCTCTCACTCCCCCCCCCCCCCCCCCCCCCCTCCCCCCTCTCTATGGCTCGCTCTGTCCCCGGTTCTCCCCGTGTCTCTCTGTCTCTCTTCGGGGCAGACAGCAGACTAATTGGCCTCCTGTCCTCCAGAGTGTACTAAGAGCTGAGCTCTAATCTCATTAGGCAGTGTGTGAACACTGGCTATTGGGCCCCCCCGTCCCCCCCCCATCCCCGTCGTCCCCGTCCCCGGGACCGGGTCTGTGTCAGGCTGCCAGGGGCTGTAAAACGGAGGAAGAGACGGCCCTGAGATCCAAGCCCGGCCTGGCTGGACAACTCCCAGAGAAGCTGAGGTGTGTGTGTGTGTGTGTGTGTGTGTGTGTGTGTGTGTGTGTGTGTGTGTGTGTGTGTGTGTGTGTGTGTGTGTGTGTGTGTGTGTGTGTGTGTGTGTGTGTGTGTGTGTGTGTGTGTAAGGTTTGAGTGTGTGTGTGTGTAAGGTTTGAGTGTGTTTGTGTAGAAGGTTTGAGTGTGTTTGTGTAGAAGGTTTGAGTGTGTTTGTGTAGAAGGTTTGAGTGTGTTTGTGTAAAAGGTTTGAGTGTGTTTGTGTAAAAGGTGTGTGTGTATGTGTGTGTGTCTGGAAAGTTTGTTTGTGTGTATGTGTCTGGAAGGACATAAAATAAGCATAATTATTGATTTGGTGAAATGACGGGAAGATGAGAGATAAGATTCTCGGGAACACAAACACATTGGATGCATTTTGTTGCTATGGCTACTAGCTTGGTCATCAGACTTAAACTTTATTTTCACTTGAAAGGAGCTGCAGGGGCTGGATCAAACAGGATGTGTCAGGGCAGGAGGCTGCTGTAACTGGACTGAACAGGATGGACAGCCCCATTTTGATATTCAGCTATACTTTAAGCCCAGGCAGAGCTCTGCATAGCTAAGTAGTCTAAAACCAAGTCTTCAAAGAGACTTGTTTGCTTTGGAAACGATTGATCATCAGCAAACTTATTTATCGATGACTTTTTAAATATATATTAACGGGTGATATTCACTACCATAAGTGTTAAATAGCTGATACAGAGTGTTTGGTCCCCCCGGTCCTTCTGCTCTGCACTAAACAGAAAACGATGTATTTGAACATTAAAGGCGTCATATTATACCACCAGATGTGAGTGATTAGATGAGCAGCGTTTGCTCCAGTCCTCTGTGTGGGCTGGTAGACTTGTCTATCCAGCGCACGTCTAGGCGGACACGCCCACTTGTGATGATTTTCAAAACGGCTTGTAATGGCTTATAAACCTGGTGGTATAATATTCACCTTTAGTACAAATATTTCTTGTGTCCCATTCCCGCTTCATCCGAGCAGGAGAGAGAACTCCCCAAAGAGGCGGAGCCTCTATGCATTCACAGGTAGGCAGCAGGATCTCAGTGTTGACTGACGGCGGCGGAACAGGCGAAGCTACCGGTCCCAGCGCTCCCGGTCCCGGCTTACGCCATCAAACACGGAAAGCAAATAATAAAAAGGGCTGAGGAAAAGAAAGAAGAAAAGGAAACTGGCAGGAAAAGGAGACAGGAGTCAGGATACGGGGGGAGGGGGGGGGTGGAGTGCTTACTGCAAAACCGACAGGAAGTTAGCCAAAATGACGACGTCGCTTACAGCCCCTTTAAATAACAATAGTACATCTCTCACTGTCTCCCTCCCTCTCTCTCCCAGTCTGCCTCTCTCGGTCACACTCTCTTTGTCTCTCTCTCTCCTCCGTCTACATCTGTGTATATATATTTGTCTCTCTCTTTCTCTTTCTCTCTCTCTCTCTCACTCGCTCTCGCTTCATATATAGGGTTTCATTGCTTGTTGTAAACGTGTGTGTGTGTGTGTGCCTGTGAAGAAATAATCCACTGGTGCTCTGCTGCGTAGTAAATGATTACATCCCCCCCATAGCTTACAAACCTTCCCCCCTCCCTCCGTCTCAGTGCCACGTCTCCACCAATCACAGAGCGGGGTATTACCATTGGCCAATCACCAGCTAGATGTAACAAAGGCTCCCTCTTGCATCGGGGTAGCCTGACATTGGGTTTATAGCCATGTAAAGAGAGGTTCAGTAGGGCTGATCTCTCCGGGGCACACCACGGGCCCTAAGAGAGCTGTCAGAGGGGGTTGCTGCCAGATAGTCAGGCCCCCTAGTGGCTCTCGGGGCCCGGATGTATTCGGCCCCTTATGGGGAGCTTGATAGCACAGCAGAGGTGGCTCCCCCTCACATCCAGGCTCAGTTCAATCCTCATTTTCATCAACACCTCCATCTCAATCAACACCTCTGGCATCGGCATCGGCCTCATCATTATCATCATTATCATTATCACCATCCTCAGTCGGTCCCCCATTTACACTTATACACACAGCGACGCATGGGCACACACACACACACACACACACACACACACACACACACACACACACACACACACACACACACACACACACACACACCCTCAGTCAGGCTCATGTGCACAAAGTCACACACACTCACAGATTGCACCAAATGTACAAGGTCAAGCCGTGTCTACACTGCACTAATGCGTTAAAAGTTTTATATTTATTTCCTCTTGATACCAGGTGTACGTTGAGCAGCTTCTTCCAGAGGTTCAGTCTTCAAACATTATTACCACGGCAACGAACAAAAATCGTGTACACAGATAAACCCCTGCCGCGACTTATCTGCATCATTAAGCTAGCGGTGATAACCATGCTACATGGCAAACATGGCTCGCTCGATCTCAAAGCGATAATATAAAGAAAATTATATATCTGGTGGGCTTCACAGACCTCTGGCCTCCTCTCACTGCTTTCCTTTCAAAGTCTTGACTGATAAAAGCCGCTAACATTATGCACAGTAAAAGCAAACGGGGACAGCTGCGATCGCACCTTTTCAGCGCTTTGATTTGAATAGTTGATACATCCTGCTTATACATTTTCTGTGCCAATGCAACTTTAGAGATAATACTTTAAATAATAAACATGTTGTCGTCCTGGTTAATGTAGTCGTTAAATATTCATTCACATTTCGTCATTTAGCTGCTAGCAGATGTTTTTTTTCGAATGATTTCCGAGTGAGGCAGAACAATCACATTATACAATTAAAATGAGCTACAAAATGTTTGCATAATGCTGCGCAACCTTTATCCATAGAATAAAGAAATAGTTCAACTTATTAAAGTTGTTGCAAGGTTAGTACATTAACAGTTATTATATGTTTACAATCAAGGTAGGCCTGGTGACTTTGGATTGCAAAGCTTCACTCTCTGTCGAACGGCAGAAACTTTGACCTCTGCCGTGTCTTCCCCTTACGAATATTTGATCATTTTTCACTTTTTCATTGTTGTGGCTCTTCTCTTTATTCTCTCATATGTATTCATCCGTCACTGCAATTACCATGTGCACAGGTGGAATGGTGAGATGAAATTGTTTATCAGCTGAAGTGCATCCATTGAACACTGTGCAATATCTATGGACACCAAATGGCGGCTTACTGACCCTGGACTACACTGTTTGTCGCCTTCGGTGATGCACGGGTAATAGGTGATGAGGAGGGGACTGGGAGCCACAAAATGGCTGCCACTTTATTCAGGGACATTCCGGCAAATTCCGTCATAAACAACCTTGGACACTCCATATGGACTGGAATGATTGTTGAGTACAGAACATCTGGGGGAAGAATTAGGATACCTATTTAATTCAACAGCTTTTTCTGGGTAAAAGCTGGTTTGTAGAGTGAGGTGATTTGGCCCGCAATAAACAACCATATACTGTAGTACCTGTGTGTGGCTAATTGTTAGGTAATGAGTAATTAAAGTAACACACAACCAACGTTAGGGATAGGCTTGGTTTAGGGCTAGGCTTAACTAATGGCTAGACTTAACTCAGGGCTAGCTAGACTTAACTAAGGCGAAGAGCCTTGATTATTTTATGGATTATGTGAATAATGTTTTGTCATTAAACAATAAATCATGACATAATACAATTAAAATGCAGGAAGGCTCATGGTAGACACACACACACCCACACCCACACGCACACGCACACACACACACACACACACACACGCACACCATCCACTGCGAAACTATTTCAAACTCTTGAATGCATTTTGCTCTGTATTCCTGAGCTGTGGGAGAACTGTTTCCATGGTAACAGCAAGATTGTCCGATTCAGAGTCTTGTGAAATCTAAACCATTTAAATCTAAAAATAAAATAAAAAAAGCAAAGAGATTCATCATTAAGATGTTGGTGTGAGGTTTCCCGGGAAGCACCTCAGGGTCAGTTATATAAAAGATAAAGACCTCTGGACTTCTTGATTGTCCAGTCGCTTGTCTACAGCGATATCTGTTTATTAGAAGTCCAACTCCCATGCTGTTAGTTAGTCAGTAAAGCCTTACCTTTAGTGATGCGTCAGCACTCACTCCTGGCTGACAGAATACTCCTCTGTAAAATATATGCTAGCTGACAGCTTTTTTTCTGTCTGGCTTCAGTTGGCCGGATGTGAGTGTTCGCGAGGTCGCTCCGAGCAATGACAGCGCTTCCGTGCGTGAGGATACAGAGCCCAGGCACGCACCCAAACACGATAAAAACCTCCGGGAGAAAGACCTTTTTTAGGATGGTTTTTATTTTTGGGGTCGGTTTATTGAACCATATAAAAAATGGTGACAAAACCATCATTGATTAGTTTAGCTTTTTGGGCTTAGGCTATCTGCAGTCTAGCCTGAGAACATTGTTGAACAGTGTGTGCCTTTTAAAGATTTCGTGTTTTTTAAAGGAATAGCTTTAATCTTTTTTATTTTTTTATTAGTCTCTTGAATGCTGGCAGCGTTCCTCTGGGGAAGGAGGGGGGGGGGGGGGGGGGGGGCGGGCTAAGAGTAGCTTGTCAGCCGTGCGTTTGAGCTGCTTGTTGGACCAATT
Organism: Gadus macrocephalus; assembly: GCF_031168955.1. Taxonomy (NCBI): domain Eukaryota; kingdom Metazoa; phylum Chordata; class Actinopteri; order Gadiformes; family Gadidae; genus Gadus; species Gadus macrocephalus. The sequence goes on from NC_082394.1 coordinate 5,868,534, forward strand.
TGTGTCCCGGCGCTGGGCTTTCATTACCGCACTCCCGGTGCATGCACACACCTTGTAAGGTAGGACTTAATTAAGTTTATGCTTTCGCTGGCAGACTCTCCACGGGCCGCGCCTGTTCGATGCTGCCGGCCACGCGTCGATTTATGCCCGGTCCTCAAGGACAACCTGCCTGGAGCCGCCCAGAGAGGGACAAAGAAAAGAAAAGAAAAACACAAACCAGAACCAGGCGCTTGGTTCCGCAGCCGACTGTTTCCCTTTCTTATGGTCCCAGAGTACAACATCAATATCTGTTTTGTTTGTTGTTCTGACTGTTTTTCTATTTCTTCATTTACTTTTCTGAGAGAATCTTGTGGCCTTCTCCTGTCGCCAAGATAAAGGAAATATGACCTGTTCTGCTGGCAAGGCCTTCTGCTGTGATACAAATATTGAATCCTTCTTGGTTTGTCTGTTTGCATCATTTGGACGCTAACGTCTGCAGCGGGATTTCTAGACAAGTGCCTCTCAAGGAGACATAGAAGGAGAGGCAACAATGCAACATGAATAATAAGTCTGCACATTCAAATTGAAAATGGAAGGAACGGCCACCATGACCTTAATCGACGACCGTGCATGACCGCAGATCCACAATCCGTCTAGCGGTTTGTGAATAGTGGGCGTGACGGCGTCACTACAGTCGCCGTCAAGCCCACCGTAACTTTTTTTATTTTGAAATACTGCAGCCATGTTGGAGACCTCCAAAAGTAATTGCTCTTCTACTACTTGGACAATGTAGTAGTACTAGTGCAAGGAAAGAAACAAATATGAGCTGTGTCGACCTCCAATGCCGGGGGGGGGGTGTAGACTGAGTGCAATCGTATAGCTGTCATGACTTTACAAGCTGTACACTGTTTTTACCAGATCGTTTTTTGATTGTGTGCAATATCTTTTCCCAGGATAGATGAGGCAATGAGAATCGGGGTGGGGGGTGGGAAAACAGTTTTGACCCTCTGAAGCATACTGCCAGACATACAGTGAAAAGAAAGTAAAGAAATTCTAAATTAGAATGAAGTAAAAGGCTTCACCCTACAGCCAACATGCTACAGGGAGAAGTGCTTTGTATTTCCCTGCACTCTTGTGTCTTCACTCTGTAGCACTTTAGGAAGATCAAGCAGCAGTCCCTGCTTTACATAGACCTGCAAAACAACTCTCTGAGTAATTCCTCCTCGCCTTCTAAGAGAATCTATTTCTTCGGTGTATTTCTAGGCTCACCACCGCTGGTGTTTTAGTGTTTCCGGCTTCTCATTCATTATGGAGAAAGGGACATTTATCTGTGCGGGGCTCCTCTTTGATGTCGCTTTCCTTCGGCTGTCAGCCACAATAAATGAGATTCATCTGAGCGGACGAGCAAGACAAATAATCCCAATAAGGTTTTGACACACTCCATTGCTCTCTCTCCGTCACTCACATGTTCTCTCTCCTTCTGTCTCTCTGTCTCTGTGTCTGTCTCTGTCTCTCTCTTTCTCTATGTCTCTGTCTCTCTCTATGTCTCCGTCTCCCTCTCTCTCTTTCTGATTTCTCTCTCCCCCTGAATCCCTGATTGCCCTCTCCCCCCTATCATTGTTTTTGGCGCACAATCTTCTTTGGCCCTCTCGTTCTCTTTCTTGCTCGCCCTTTCTTTTCATCTCTCCATCTCCATCTCCCTCATACTCTTTTACCCCAATCATGTCAGGCCCTTGCTCACCTTCGACCTCGTTCTGTCCGACCTCGACCCACCTCGTTCTCTGTTTCTCTCATTATCTTACCGTCGGCTTCTCCTTTCTCCATCTCTACCTTTTCTGCTTGTTTTCCGCTTCGTCGTGTTAGAAACCGACTGAGTTTTTTTTTTTACCTTCTTTGGAAACCAAGCACCTGTGTGTCTGTTTCAGACGCTACCACCTAACCGTCACGCTATCTGCCGTGACTCCAGGGTGTATATGATGTGTATCTATAAATAGTGACGCGCCTGCATGGCGGTAATGAAGTCTGCTCATCACGCTAACACCATCCGTCTCTGCAATGTTTCTTATTTAAGCGGAAAACCAACGACGAACACTTCTTCCCACTTGGATCGCCGTGTCCTCATGATAAACGATAGGCTCGGTACATTTGATGCCTTAACATTTGTTGCCACGCATTATCAGCTCCATGAACATTGTGTCCGTTGTGTTCCTTACCTGGGTTCGAGTCGCAAATGGCCCTGACGAAAGCTGTTAGCGATAGAATGGTTTTAAAACGACAGTCCTTTAGAAGAAATTATAACTTTGTGGTTGCCGTGACGTCCCTTCCTCCCAAAGTTCTGGGTCACTATTGGAGCCTGGAGGATGTTCTGCCTGTCACGTGACCCTGGGCGCCACATCACCAACGCCCACCCTGTGATGCACGTGAACATGGCACCGCTTCAAGGGCCCGTAGCTGAGATTTCTTGCACATTGGGTGGAGCGCCTGGGAACCGGAAAGAAAGATGTCCCGAGAGAGAGTGGTTCCACGGGTGATTGCTGTCGAACACGATTAGCGGTCGGCGATTTGGCTTCTTTTGAACTGGAATTGAATTCAGGGCTGCTGAGTGTTGTATTACCACCACTACTACTAGTACTGAGGATAGGGGTGTGTGTGTGTGTGTGTGTGTGTGTGTGTGTGTGTGGCAGGGAGTGGTGTGCTGGGGCAGTGGAGCGGATGGATGGGTGAATACAAATCGTGCCGGGCTGCCTCTTAGCGATTCTCACACGGGGGGTTTTGATAGCACCATTTCTAAATAGCACCAGGGTTTATCGCTTCTATTTGGGCTGTTTTGAGTCGAGGTATCAACCAGCCTTGGAGGCTGAGTCTCAAGAAATAGACTCACTCGACTGACACTGGTGGAAAACGTATAACCTGGCTAAAATGCTCAAATAGTGGTAGGGACATTATTATAACTTGACAATTAGGTTATCTAAATAAATAGGGAATATTAGCTAGAAAATATAAGATATTCAGGTAAAATATGGATGGACATCCAATGTTTTACGGCGCAAATTAATCGATTGCTGACAAGTGCGTCGATTTACAATTAAGGCCCCGTCCACACGAAGCCGATTTCATGGCGAAACCGCAAAGGTCTTGTACGGTTCGGCCTTCCGTCCACACGAAGCCGGCGAATCCGCTGACCGAAACCGTAAACTTCTGAAACCACCCTCGGAGGTGGTTTCAAATCTACCCGGTTTCGTTTTGGATTCGTGTGGACGCCTGAAACCGACTGAAACTGTAAACCATGACGTCATCGCCCCACCCCTCGACCCTCTAGCCAATGACTGTTAAGCCCGCGGAGTCTCACCCTTTATGCGCCTGCTCGGCTCTTCTTCTTATTTATTTCCCTTCAGGATTGCTGTAGCAGAAGCAGCGCCCCTTATGGGCCTGGAATGTGTACTACAGCGTTTCTACAGATCTACCCGGTTTCGCTTGACTCCGTCTTTACGGAGATACTCCGAAACCGGATAGATCGAAACCGTAACGGTTTCGCCCGTTTCGGCTTTGTGTGGACGGGGCCTAAGTCATATAAAAAAACAATCAGTATCCAAAATAAATGCTCGAAAGTATACTTAACTTGGAGCAAACATGCTCGGGGCGGTTCAGCCTGTTGCCATGGCAGAGTGATGCGGAGACGTCCCCAGATGTCATTAACAGACGACACTAATGAATATCATCGGGTACGACGGCGTGTGGAATTGGAACGTCAGGCTTCGACACGGCGCCTGCCTGACAGCCACTCCTGGTGGATCGGCGTGCCTTTTTGAAAATATTATGATTAACTAAAATATTGAACGCAGATTAGTTTCCCCCTCGTGGGCTGGCTCATTAAGTGGCGTGGGACGCATTACCCGGCGCAGCGGTGGAACAGAACGCCGCTTCTCCACACAAACTGTCTGGGGGGGAGGGGGGGGGGAGGGGGGGGGGGGGGGGGGTGGGGAGGGGCGTTATGCCAACAGATCTGGGATCCATTAATCAGACTGGATGAATATGCAGCAGTTAGTCGGTCGACGCGTCTCGTCTCACTGCAGTCTCCCTGCTTCCAGAAAATATGTTCTCAGCTGGAGTGCTGCTACACCTCCCCCAGTAGCATGTTTACACTCTTTCTCTGTCTCCTCTCTACATCCATCTCTACCTACCTACAGCTCAATCCCTCTCTCTCTGCCTCTGTAGCACTCTCTATCGCTCTCTATACCTCTGCACTTCTATAGCCTCCGTTTTATCGATCTGCATCGGTCAATTTCTCTCTCTCTCTCTCTCTCTCTCTCTCTCTCTCTCTCTCTCTCTCTCTCTCTCTCTCTCTCTCTCTCTCTCTCTCTCTCTCTCTCTCTCTCTCTCTCTCTCTTCTCTCTCTCTCTCTCTCTCTCCATCTCTATCTATTTCTCTATCTCTCAGCTTCACCGTTTCAACGCATCTAGAATGTGCTGTCTAAGCCCCCTGTGTTTTCACTTTGGCTGACATGCATTAATATGATTTGCAACTTGGCAACTCGTCATCTTTTTTTCCTACTATTTACATAATCCAACCCGTCTCATCTATACGGACAGGACACAGATGCTGGAGTGAATAGCAGATGAGAACGATTTGCAGTTATTTCCTATAATAAAAATGCTAAACAACAGCAATACCGTGACACAAGAACCAAGAAATCGCCATTAAATCATGAGAAGCATACAAAACGTGAGAACAAAAAACCTGGCTTGACCTCAATATACAGGATTTACCTTCCCGTAGCCTGGTTAAAATAACTCATTTAAGAGGCACACCGGTACTTTCCTTCCTTCCCCCTAATCTCCCCGAAACCCCAGGAGAATGACGCACTTCAAAATAAAAGTCCCGCACCACGCTTCAAACGTGGCAGTGCAGAACTTACACTGGGCTGTGTGAATACCCGGGGCCTGGCGGCGCCACTTTGAACGCACCACACACGCGGGCACAGCGAGGCGAGCGCCGTTTCCACAGGAACTAATTCATAATTTCTCGCTTCCCTCCTTCCAACCCCACCCCTCCCTCCGCCCCAAACCGCCGCCCCCTCTCCACCCAAGCCGGGCTCCCCCTAACTCTGCCCATTAGGCCGTGACACGCTTCATAAGTAATTTAAACCGCAGATGGATGAGACTGATGGAGAGGAAAGCACTCTTATTTTCGTTTATTTCAAAATGAAAGAAAAGGGGTTTGTTATCAGTGTCTCTACGCCGAGGAGAAACGCGATGGCTTCGAACCCCCGGGGCCCAAACCGTCTCTGGGTCTGAACGACGCGGAGGCCCTTTCTACCGCGAGCTCCCCTGTATTCTTTATCCCTGCATAAAGACGAGTGGCTCTCTTCCTTCCCAACGCCGTGCGTGGGGGCTCAGAGACGCTCGTGTTCTGCTTGAATCACGTCGGGGAACGCAGAACGCAGAATGCAGAACGTCGGCGGGGCGAGGACGGGAGAATGGAGCCTCCGTTCATGAATGTTTCATATGGCCTTAATTGTTGGCATCAATCATGGCCACATAAACCAGGTTAAGGGAACCCGTTGAGAAGAGAGATGCGGGGGGGGGGGGTGGTGAAGCCGATTGGACGTGGGAGGGGGATAAGGAAGTGGGAGGGGGTGGTGGGGGTGGATTTCGTTCCCTTCCTTCCAACCAATAAGAGGGCCCCTTCCCCCGGGTCCGTCGCTGAGTTCTCTGCGTGTACGCCGCGGGCCCTGTCCCTGTCGAGCTCTCAGTGAGAACGAGCGTTATTAAAAAGCGCTCATCTCCCTCCGTGCCTGCACCGTCACCGAGCCACCGCTGCCTTTTTCCTTTTTTGTTGAGTCACTCGCGACTCGTGCTTGCCGCTCGTTCGCCTTTAAAAAAAAAAAAAATAAATGAAAAAAAAAACACCCACTCCGAGCGGCGGATCCAAATCGCGCCGAGAAATGATCAATATTCATCCGTCTGTCCGCCTCGCAGCAGCGTGCGCTTCCATCGCTGGCACTGCTTCCCAGAGTCAATGTCTTCTGATTCAACTTAAAATCACCCAAAAATATAAAGCTGACCTACTTTGAGTTAGAAGAATTCACACGAAAAATAAGTGCTGGGTTCTGCCCTCGCACAACCCGATTGCACTTTTCCCTTTCGCCTACATTGTGTCTTACATTTACAGTGGGCTTTGAGATCTAATTCCGGCCTTGTAGCCTAATTGACACCGCAGTAGTAATCTATTGTTTGTTATTAGTTACATTATTTATCCATTTAGTGTTTATGTTTGTGCCCAGGGGTGCAAGTCTGTCTCTTCAAAAGTACATAAACTGCCTCTTTTAAAAAGCTGGTTGACTCAGGAAGAATAAAAAGTCCTCTTTACCTTTACATTACAGCACGCTCTCAGACACTCACGCCTTGTTTAACACACCGACGGTGTGAGCGAGATCTACTTAGAAAACACATACAGGGGAGACAAAAAAATAGAACCTGTTTCTGTGTGGGCCGTGAGTCATCCAGGTGAATGACTCTGCCTGGGAGAGGCGACCGTAACTTCGCTATGATCTGGGGAAGAAACAACAGAAAGCACTCAGATGGACTGCATAAAGCAGGACCTGGAAATGTATACAACCCACTGCCTCTCTGCGTCTAGTCAAATAGACTGGATACACAGTATCTCTGTACACACTATACGCACCTTACTGTACCGGCAGTGATATACTGTTTCTTAGGTCGCTTTTGATCCAAGCGTCTGCCAAATGCCCTAAATAGAAATGTATACATTGGTCGCTCTGTTGCCTCTCTGACGATGCTTTCTGTTTGTCTGTCTGTCTCGGTCTATTTTTCTGTACATCCGTCTGTCTATTTTTCTGTACACCTAAGGGTCTGTGTCCATATGTCTCTGTCTGTCTTTCTATCCCTCATTTCATTTCAAGACAGCTTTATTGACATATAGGAAACAATGCCATTCACAACGCCAATTCACAATGACAAAGCTTTTTTATGTCCTCCTATGAATCCCCACTTTCAATCTCTCTCATCATCTTCCCTGCTTTCTATCTCACCATCATCTTCCCATCTCTCCTCCTTCCCGTCTGATCTATTTTCCGTTCCATCTCGTCCACATAGTGAGTACGTATACATCACATCTGCCTGGCCGGGCCTCATACTCAATGCTGAGAGCCATCATCCTCTGTCCTCCTGCCCGCCCCGTAGCGGTGGAGAGACAGACATCACATGGGGGGGACGGCTCTGTCAGAGACCCCCCCCCCCCCCCCCCGAGCCGGGTCACTTCCCTGGGGCCGGTAAACCCTTCCCACTGAGTGACTGATGGTCCGGGCGAGTCTGGTCTGGTCCAGAGTGACCGCTTGCCGCGCCATCGCTGGGAGGGACACAGGGGAGCCATGGTCGGCATAACCGGCAGTGCAGCATGGTCCATTTGACGTGACGCATGCACACACACACACACACACATACACGAGCACAAGTGTGTACACGTATACACACATGCACGCACGCACGCACGCACGCACGCACGCACACATACAGACACACACACACACACACATATACACACATGCACTCACGAACGCACGCACACGCGCGCGCACACACACACACACACACACACACACACACACACACACACACACACACACACACACACACACACACATAGACCTTCACATACACACATACAGACATGGGCATGTACACACACTCCTACACAAACACACACACAGACAGTACTGCATGGTCCATTTGGCGTGACACATGCACACTGACACACACTAGTGTGCACTCATACACACACACACACATGCGCATGTACTCACATTCATACACACACAAGTGTGCACTCAGGCACAGAGACACACAGAAACACACAAGGCATGTACAATAACGCACGCAGTCATGCGTTTAAAGGTCATCCAAATTATGCTTTCATCCAACATGGGCAAATACCCCAAAATAGATTAACTTTCCTGTTTCCCCATTCCCACATGCATTGTGTTTACGCTTCCCACAAACAAACACAAAAGCAAACCGACAGAAGGACGCAAATGTGCACACATACCTTCACACACAAATACATCCACACTCAAATACAAAGATGAGGAAGACACACTCACACGCACAGACACACACACACACACACACACACACACACACACACACGTACACACAGTTTAGTGTTTATGTTTCACTGGCAGCAGCGATGCTGCACTGTGTGAAATCACACGTCCTCCTGGGGGGAGATGATTAATCAGAGAGGAGGATGGGTTTCACCCCTCCGGATGCAGTTTGACCAACGCCAGACAGACTGACATAATCACCACACACACACACACACACACACACACACACACACACACACACACACACACACACACACACACACACACACACACACACACACACACACACACACACACACACACACACACACACACTAACAAACACAAAAGGCTTCAGCTGATTCACCCTTGGGTGCTCCTCGTCACTGACCTTCCCTGTCACCACCCCCTGACGACCCACCACCCACTCTACTCTCTGTCTGCGGAACCCCCCCTGGCATATTACCCTGGTGTTATAAGCGCTGGCTTAGGTAATGCTACCGCTAGGCTAGGCAAGGACAGCACTCATTTAGATAAGGTTTACGGTGAGGTGATGTTTTCGTTTGGTTAGCTACTAGGCTAGGTTAAGTAACTACTAATGTCATCATTAAGGACTTTCACCGCCAGGTTTCATAATATTCCCACTATAGGTGAGCCGAGCGCTATGTTGGGTAATCCGTGTGTTTCCAGAGGGCCTTGTGTGAAGGTAGTGGCCCTGGGAGCCTGTTGATTCCCGCTGACCTTCTCAGCCGTCATCGTGTCTTACCAGCGGTTAGAGAGCCGGCCGAGCATTTACACAGTTCACTGATGTGTGCCGTGAAATGAGTCTGTTTAAGTTTCATCCGGTTTGATCTCACCTGACTTTTACAGAGACGAGCCACACGCACACGCACACATACAGACACACACACACACACACACACACACACACACACACACACACACACACACACACACACACACAGCCGCCGACCCTCCAGCCTCTCTCTCCCAGCCTATTTTATCTCCCTGTGGTTGTAAATGCCACCCTTGGATCGGGTGTAGATTGTTTGTGTCGAAAATATTGTCATTTGCCAACGCATCTCTGACAGTTTTCACATCTTTCTCGGGCGATGTCTGTTATCACTGAGGCGGCGCCAGTAAACAGCAACGTTTACCTCGTCAAACCCACCCTCTGTTCACAATAACTGCTATTATAAAAGCTGACATGGGCCTTTCCAAGCATCTCGCTTTACACCACAGCATCAACTTTTATCTGCCTGTGTATACATTTATATCATATTTATATTCACTTTATATTCTTGTGTTATTCTTCACTTTTAGTGCTGAGTTCTGTTCTCTGGTTTAGTTCTGTACTCGTCGGTTCTATTCTGTTCTACACTGAGCTGCATTGTTTTAGCTCCATTCTATTATATCGGGCTCGACCCGATTCCATCATATTCTGTCATCCTCCATTATTATTCCAAATTATTTTACAGATGGTAATGAGAAGAGAGAGAGAGAGAGAGAGAGAGAGAGAGAGAGAGAGAGAGAGAGAGAGAGAGAGAGAGAGAGAGAGAGAGAGAGAGAGAGAGAGAGAGAGAGAGAGAGAGAGAGAGAGAGAGAGAGAGAGAGAGAGAGTCCATGTGTGTTTGTCGGGCCATGGGTCAATTAGACATTTTAAATGGTAATTAGCAATTGTTTTAATCTGTCTGGTAGCAGTCTAGAATGCTTTATATGGGATCTGTTCAATCAACCTAGTGACACACACACACACACACACACACACACACACACACACACACACGGCCAAGGCCGGCGACAGGAAGTGACATCTGAAATTGTCTTTTCTTTCTTTCAGGCCTTCAAGGTTAATTAATAAAATGAAGGAATTAACAGATTATTGAAGACGTAGGTTTGGTGCTTATCATAATAATGTCATGTCAGGTATCAACACTCTCTGAATTTCAATATGGATTTGAAACCAGTTTTTAAAAGAATGGTGTTACCATACAGAGAAGACTAAGAAAGTATCCTTGAAATACAAGAATTATACGTTCATTTTAGCCGACCAGAAAACAGCCAAATCTCCCTTCTGCAACTGCAGTAAATCCTTTCATGATCTGCATCATATACAGTCAACTCCATATCATATAACCTCCTCATGAAGATACTACTTGAAAAGCTTTCTAAATCAAAAACTGTTTTTTGCCGTGGACTTTCATCCATTGCAGCGGTGGATGAAAGTTAAAAGATCCAAAAAGGAATGCGGAATTTCACACAACACCGATGTGTCTTATTAATTCAAATACATTGAAATGAACTCATTCAATTCCATTCTAAGCAGTGGCAGCTAGGGCCATTGCAGTGAAGTAAACAGCCATTTAAATGGTTTCCCACTGAATAACCATCCTTCCGCTTAGACACTGAACATCTCTCATTGTAATCATTATAAGTGAATCTCCTGGACTCACCGTAATCGTCTTATATATCGTCAATTGGACGATCACAATAACACTTTTTTCCACAACGCTACAAGCCCACTCGAAGATAATAAACAATTAGATTGAATTCATTCCCAGCCCCGAATCCCGAATCACCATACACAACATTTTTACAAGGCAGACAGAAATATTAAACGACCTCCATTAAACGCTGTCTAATTAGCCCGCCATAGCCACTATCAGGCCGCCTTGCTTGCCTCCTATCATCACTGTTTGTATGGACTAGCAGATGCTTATTGCACTATTAATACACCACCAGATGATGCGTGTGCTTGAACGTGCACTTTTCTTCTTTTAACAAAACTCTTTGGTCCAGTGTTTTAAGTCCAAAGCACACACAGTGTGATTTTCGCCTCCTGTTTGTAGCGCGACACACGGCAATTAAGAATCGTGTTGTTTTGTTCTCCCGCTTCCACTAGAAGTGAATTTCATAAGCATAATTTTGCGTCCGTGCCGACACGACCGTATGCTTGGGAATTTAAACAAGATGGTTCAACTCTGCGTGAACCTTGATTTGTAATTCAGAAGCTTTCCGTTTGTTTCCGTGGCGTTCCCCCCGTAGACGGCAGGGTCTACCCGTGTGCCGTTGAGCCCGAGTGTTGAGACAAGCCGTCCTCCAGTGCTAGTCACTGATTAAAGCTTCGCTACACCACCACAGTTGGCTGTTTTCCTTCCCATATCCAGAAAGAGTTTTTTTTAACCAGCTAACCCCTTGTACCCATACAAGGAACGTTACTTCTGATTCAGTGAAGGAAAGGACATACAAGAGGAGACACTTCACGTCTGACTCCATGCTCTCCCGGAAATGACCTCAATGTTTTCGATTGTCGCTGAACCAGTGCATGAAGGGTGGACAGTCCTGCTTTGGTTATTTCCAGTATGTTGAACTAAGAAGCTCTTGTACTTCAAGGTTCCCGAGTACAAAGTGAATTATAAGTGGAAAGGAGTGATATGGAAGTCCTTCAAGTTGGCTTACCAAATACTACAGAGAGTGTATTGCGTAGTGTCCACCGTTGACAATACACAGGACTACATGTTCTTATTCAATTCAAGTTGGACAGCGCATTGTTGTTAATACAAATGGAAACGCTGCCATTGTAGGCTGTGTGGAATGTAATGCAGTCTCTTTCAATGTCTTTTGTCTCTTTCGAAGTCCCTGAACCAGATTTAGGGCACTTTGACAACCGTTCCCATTGTGGAAAGGCTTGAATATCATTTAGAAAAGGCTTTGTGGGTGAAAACATGCATTGTTTACTGTGTGTGTGTGTGTGTGTGTGTGTGTGTGTGTGTGTGTGTGTGTGTGTGTGTGTGTGTGTGTGTGTGTGTGTGTGTGTGTGTGTGTGTGTGTGTGTGTGTGTGTGCGAGTGTGAGGTACTTCTCTTGATGTCTTATAAGGCTGTTACCGTGGTACTATTTAAAATTCTCATAGACAAGGCCTTCTCTCTAGAGATACTCCTTCCTAGAGCTCCAGCAGTTTAAGGAAAGAATACAGCCCCAACTTTAACTTCTAGAAGTATGGCCTTGAGCAGTATCTAAATACTCTCTCTTTTTTTAAAAGACGAAAGAATCTAATCTTTGGAAAAAGCATTTAGTTTTTTTTTACTTATGCTGTCACTGTATAAAAAGAAAAGCTCAATAGGAAGTTGAGGACTTTTTTTCCTACCGCAGTCATTTATATCGTGCTTGGCATTTTGTGACAGTAATAAATATTGTAAGTGGTGTATGTCCTGCCAAATAGTTTGGGGCCACTTACCCTTTTTGCTAAGAGGGTTGTTGTGATTTCCAAAATGCCATCCCATCTTTTCAGAGGAAACTTTATTTGAATAAAGTACTCTTGGCTTTTCAGCAGGCACATTTTTTAGATTCTATCCAAAACGATCTTTACGCCGAAAATTAAAAAATAAAGCTTTCAATTAGATACATAGGAAAGGCTTTTGTTCCTTGTCTCTACCCCACAAATGAAATCCTACGATGCATTTCTTTCACATCCAAGCCTAATAAATCCAATTTGAAAAATGTTCTTCACCATCAGAGAGAGCCAACCTCCCCCAGTTACAGCAGGTTTAAACCAGTGACCGCATTGATCTGGGAACCAGTTGGGATTCAACGTATCTGGGGAAAACAGCTCAGCAGGTTGCGTGCTGATCAAACCGACCCAAACAGGCCACAGCACTGTTCTGTCAGCCTGTATGCTGTTTAGCCGGGACCCCGCGGCCGGGCAAGAAACCACTTCCTACACAGCGGGGCCAGCTTACTGGAGTCCTAGAAAGCAAACCAGTCAGGCAGGATCGAATGTTTGTTCTGTTGAGAGAAGTCCAAACATATATTTATTGTAATGTATTTTCTCCTTCACTTTTCAGTTTCAGTTTCCTAAAAACTTTTTACAAAAATAAGCTGCTTATTAATGTTATAAACGTTCAAAATGTGCACTTCGTAGGGGCCTTTGGATTTATTGATAACAATTGAGAATGCTACGATTAATTGATTAGTAAAAAAATATGAATAAAAATACCAACACATATTTTGTCTTTATTCAAATAATCCGCCGTCCGCAGCTGAACAAACCGGAACAAACTGACACAGAAACCGTGTTGTTTGAATAGTAGCGGCGTCCAATCTCTTCCTCTCGCTGCCCTTTCATACGGCCGCATTCAAGATGGAGCCCCAGATAAAGAGCTGAGAATGGACAGGAAGTCTGTCACCGCTGCCAGACAGCAGTCCATTGTCACCCTTGGAAACGTAGTCATTTGATCTGACATTCAGCCACGGCGGGCTAATCAGCCGTCGGGATCTCACAACAGAGTTGGTTTGGACTGGGAGTCAGTCGGCGAGAGAGAGTGTAAAACGGACACGATTAGTCGGGGATGATCAAAAATGGACGACTTGTGTTTCTTGATTGTAAGCAGCATGGAGGTGGACAGTGTGGATGGTCATTGTACTGTCTCATTGGTGTGAGTGTTGTTGAGTGGCTGTTCTGGTTTTCTCTTGACCAGGTTGCTGTTGGAAAAGAGGTTTTAATCTCAATGACAATCGACAGTTTGAATGAAAGAACACAACCTCTCAGGTCTGGCAGAGCTGTACCGTTGGATGCTCGTCAACGGAAACCAAGGCTAAAACTGTAATATTATGTAAATAATAAAATTGTCTTAAGGGAGATGAGCGTGTGTGTGTGTGTGTGTGTGTGTGTGTGTGTGTGTGTGTGTGTGTGTGTGTGTGTGTGTGTGTGTGTGTGTGTGTGTGTGTGTGTGTGTGTGTGTGTGTGTGTGTGTGTGTGTGTGTGTGTGTGCGCGTGTGTGCGCGTGTTCTCTGTGTTAGTTATGGCCCTGTGCTTGCACTACCATACACCACAAGGTCTTCACACTTACTCTGGTCGAAATCTGAAGGTAAATGTAATCTGAAGTGAATGTGTTTGCATGTGTAAGTGGGTGTCAGAGTGTGTGTGTGCGTGTGTGTGTGTGTGCGTGTGCGTGTGCATGTGTGCAGAGCAATTTCTCATCCAGAATCAGCCGGTGATCACTTAAGCCAACTAAAGGTTACCTTAAACCCTGATCCCTCGTATACCTGTCACCCGACCCGCCCTCCATACCCTCTGCCTCCGTCCCTCCTTCCCCTCTCCCTCTCTCCCCTCCCCCTCCCTCCCTCCCTCCCTCCAGCCCCTGCCTTCCCTTCTTTTCCTATCCCTTCATCCTCATTCCTCCCTCCTTCCCCTCTCCCTCCACCCCCGCTCTGCCCGTTCCCTCTCACTCCCTTCTTCCCCCCTCTTCATTCCCTCTCCCTCTCTCCCCTCTCCCAGCCGCCTTCCACCCTCTCCCTCTCTCCCCTCTCCCTCCACCCCCTCTTCTCCTCCACCCCCTCTCTCCCTCCTTCCCCTCTCCCTCCGTCCTTCCGTTCCCTCTCTCTCCATTCCCTCTCCCTCCTTCTCCTCTCCCCCCCTCCTTCCCCTCTCCCTCTCTCCCCCCTCCTCCCCCCTTCCACCCCCCCCCCCCCCTCCCCCCCCCGGCTCACATCGCCCCTCAGTCTCTCGAGGGCCCTCTGGTCCTCCTCTCCCGGCCGGCTGCTCTGTGTTGCCGCTGCCTGGCTAGCAGGCGCATTGGGCAGAGGCTGACGTCGGAGCACTCGGATCCCCAATGGGCGCCCGTTCCCCGGGGACCAGGAGGCGGAGAGGGGGGTAGGGATGAGACGAGTTGAGTTGAGTCTGTGAAGTTTTCCATATGTAATCTTGCCTAACCCTTACATGGGCACAGGCGAACTAGGCTCTAATTAGAAGCGTATCAATTATGGATGCACTGTCTAATGTATCTGTGGAAACAAGCGCTCACGTGTGGGAGTGTTTTTTGTGGGTTTGCGTGCAGGTGCCTAATTGTGCTGTGGGATTAGCAGGTGTGTGTGTGTGTGTGTGTATGTGCGTTCATGCATATTGGGGGTAGTTTGTGTGGGTATGTGTATGCGCATTTGCGTGTCTATGCCATGTATGTGTATCGCGTGTGAGTTTATGTGTGTATGATTTTGCACAATCAAACACAAACACACACGTCCTTTCCCCAACCCAAGCTCACGCACGCACGCACGCACGCACGCACGCACGCACGCACGCACGCACGCACGCACGCACGCACGCACGCACGCACGCACGCACGCACGCACGCACGCACGCACGCACGCACGCACGCACGCACGCACGCACGCACGCACGCACGCACGCACGCACGCACGCACGCACGCACGCACGCACGCACGCACGCACGCACGCACGCACGCACGCACGCACGCACGCACGCACGCACGCACGCACGCACGCACGCACGCACGCACGCACGCACGCACGCACGCACGCACGCACGCACGCACGCACGCACGCACGCACGCACGCACGCACGCACGCACGCACGCACGCACGCACGCACGCACGCACGCACGCACGCACGCACGCACGCACGCACGCACGCACGCACGCACGCACGCACGCACGCACGCACGCACGCACGCACGCACGCACGCACGCACGCACGCACGCACGCACGCACGCACGCACGCACGCACGCACGCACGCACGCACGCACGCACGCACGCACGCACGCACGCACGCACGCACGCACGCACGCACGCACGCACGCACGCACGCACGCACGCACGCACGCAGTGCACAGCACACACATATCTACATGATGCTCCCGCCCGTCTCTCTCCTTATCAGTCCCGGTGGTAAATGCGGTGCTTGGGTGCTTGGAGTCCTCAGTGCTTTATCCCGCTCATTAAACACACCCTAAACTCCATCCAGGAGCAGCAGCCACAGAACACAACACAACTATACCAACCATAGTGGATCAGCTCATGAAAGATGTAGGTGGGGGGGGGGGCGTGGGGGGGGGGCGGGGGGGCAGCCGGTCTCCAGGGCCCGGCACTGGCCTGCTTGGCAAGCTACTGCAGCCCTTTGATGTGGTTCATTGATCTCCCCCCTCTCTCTCTCCCCCCCTCCCTCCTTCCCTCCCTCCCCTCCCCCCTCTTCCGTCCCTCCCTGACATGTTCTCCCAGGCAGCCAGAGGGGTGATTAGCCTTATTAGTGTGTGTGTGTGTGAGAGAGAGAGAGAGAGAGAGAGAGAGAGAGAGAGAGAGAGAGAGAGAGTCTTTAGAGGTGGATGGTGCGGATGGTTGGTGGTGTGAAGGAGAGGACGGAGGAGAGACGAGTGAGGGAGAGGGTGGGGGAAGAAGAAGAAGAAGAAGATGAGAGGAGAGGAGAGGTTGGCGGAGATGGAGAGCAGAGAAGGGGTGATGATGGGTGAAAAGTGCAGGATAGGATGATTGGAGTTTTGAGGATAGGAAGGATATTTTATCCCTGTGGTAGTAGATGAAGATCAAGCACTCACCAATAATTTTGATGATCAACAAGAGCGAGTGTCCCGGAGGGAGGGAGAGAGAGAGAGAGAGAGAGAGAGAGAGAGAGAGAGAGAGAGAGAGAGAGAGAGAGAGAGAGAGACGAAAGGGTTGTAGAGTAAAAAAGTAGAGAGTACGAGAGGAAGAGAGGGATTATGATAGTTAGAAAAGGAGAGAGAGAGAACGAGAGAGAGAGAGTGCAAGAGTGATAAGAACCTAGAGGTAGGGAGGGAGACGGAGAGGAGAGTTATCCGCCGAACATGAGTGGCTGGGTTGGATTAAAGTGCAGCACTGCAGTCTTTTGTTGTACCACACGCTCAACGATTTATTGTCAGTCTCCCAGGACAGGAGCTACCGGAGGATCCACACGCGCTATCGGGCCCTTTTAGGTTTCTGAGAATGAAAAGCGCGGTTGAATGGTATTAGGCCCGTGCAGTCCTGAGAACTACATACCCTGCGTGCACGGCTTGTGCACGGTAGATTTACTTTACTTACTATGACATCTCCCATTGCAGGATAATGTTGGGCTTTCTTAGCAGAGGTCGGGTCATTGATTGCAAGTAGGATTATTCTGCATTGTTGGAGCCAACACTGGCTCTTTGCATATAGATTCAGGAGGACTACGGTCGAAGACATTTTTCCCATCACCCTCCGAACCTGTGTCTCGGTATATTAAAGGAGCCAGCTGACAATTTCAAGGTCTCAACCGTCAGCCCCCCAGAACTCCCAACCCCCGAGTGACCGACATCAGGCTGAATGTATACACCTTCCCATCGTGCATTGCATGGTGATTTACCGCGGCTATGCGTCCTCCCGGTGCCAGCCTGTCGTTCCGAGCAGCTGAGCTACGGTTTCCATCACAGTTTTCTCTGGTCGCCGTTGACAACCGCTCCAGGACCCAAGCATTACAGGATGAGAGAGGGAAAGGGAGGGGGCGCAGGGGGGGGGGAGAGAGAGATGAAGAGGGACATGCCAGAGACAGAGATGCACATCGGAGAGGAGAGAAGGTCATACCGGTCAGAGGAAGAGGATAGGGGAGAGGAAGAGAGAGAGAGGGGGGTTGGGGGAGGGTGTCATGGCCGATGGCTGTCAGTTGTGCTGCAGTTTTTCGGTGGTGGTGAAGGGGCTGAGGTTTGGCTGAGTCCTGTAGATGCGTGTGAGGAGATAAGTAGATTAGTCTTGGTCTCTTTCACCGAGTCGTCTGCTCTCTCTGAGCATCATGTGCGATATTCCGGCCGCAGCTGGGAGAGAGAGGGAGAGAGGAAAAAAGTGTGTGTGTCTGTGTGTGTATCTCAGTGAGTGAGTGTGTCTTTGTTTTGGTGCGATGTGATTGTGCATCAACGTCTTTGGCGAGTAGGTTCCTATTTTTAGGTGTGTGTGTGTGTGTGTGTGTGTGTGTGTGTGTGTGTGTGTGTGTGTGTGTGTGTGTGTGTGTGTGTGTGTGTGTGTGTGTGTGTGTGTGTGTGTGTGTTTTTACGCATTCTCACTCCATAACACCTGCCCCCCGTGTCGCACAGCTGAGCTCCTCATCCAGGGTCAACCAAACCAAATACCCACGCAAACTATATCAGCAACCACAGTCACCTCGCAATGATAATGGGACAAAATGAACAAATATATCCTCAAAAAAAGTGGAACCAGTAAATTCATATTAAGGTAAAAAAATAAAGTGTTCAGCTACTCCTTGAGTGTTATCGTGGAGAATTACCAAAGCATTTCTTTGGCAAATGAGATTTAATTATCCCTGGAAAACGACGAGTGCACAGTCTAGTTGTTCAGCTGTGGTGTGCTGATCAGGTGTGAGGGGGTGTTAAAACTGCGAACGTCAGAACCCCTCAAGTTAAAGACACAGAGGTGGCATACACGCACACACACACACACACAAGTGCACACACACAAACACACCAAGCGCACAAACACACAAAAGCACACACACAAGCACACACGGAGGCGCAGCAGTCCTTCCGTGCGCTAGATTAAGATGACCCGCCTGAAACTCTTCTCTACTACTTGTCTTTTTGTGTTTGTGTGTGTGAGTAAGTGTGTGTGTGTGTATGTGTGACAGATGGGTAATTATGCCTAAAGTGGGGCAAACAAGCTCATTCTTCCCGTGTTAATGGTGTGGAGGAGCTGTTTGTCACTATTGAAAAGGACTCTGTGTCCTTCACCTGGAAGCATCACAACACACAATGCACTTTCCTCATGCAGAATAAGCTGTGACTTTTCACAATGTTCTTTTCCCCATTGCACTGTGAGTTCACATGCAAAATATTCACACAAATATTAGCCAATACAGCGATATAGTCAGGATCTTTAAGATTACCAAACTAAAGCTAATTAACTTGTCAAACCACTCCAAACTTCTCTCTCTCTCTCTCTCTCCTCTCTCCTCTCTCTCTCTCCTCTCTCCTCTCTCCTCTCTCCTCTCTCCTCTCTCTCCTCTCTCTCCACATCCATCCATCCATCTCTCCTTCATCTTCGGTCACCGTGGAGACCGTCCTTGCTCACCCCATCAAGGTTCTCCCTCCGCCCTCTATCAGACCCGACCATCTCCACACCCTCAATTGCTTTGTCCACCAAACCGGCAAGCTGCCAGATTGTCTGCGATTATTTTAATGGAGGGGCCACTCTCAGATAAACTTCCCTGGCCACAGCCTCAAACTCCCAGCAGTTAAAGCACCAACTTGAGGGACACCGGTGGAAAGTGATTTTGTTGATTTTGGCCGACACAAGTCAGAGAGTAAATATTAATTAGGATCCTTTTCTCTGTGAGATATGTGTTTAATGCTGTGTGTTCACAGAAGAGGACACACTTTCCCAGCCAAGGAGCAGAGCATAGATCACCTGTGGTAGATTAACGTGTGTGTGTGTGTGTGTGTCTGCGTTTGCGTGTGTGTGAGTGTGCACGCACGCGTCTGGTTCTTGGCCCGCCTATGTTTTTTTATGTGTGCGTCTGCATGTGAGTGTGTGTTTGTGGTTATAACACACAAATGCATGATTTTGAAGTCAAATTCGATTTCGCCTTGAACCCAAAAACATGTCAGTTTGTCTTTTGACATCTGCCATACTGAATGTTGCAGCAATATGTGAAGCATACTAGGATCTCAGTTTGTACTAGGTTAAGTTAGTGTCGCTTATGATTGGAAATGGTCTAGAATGGCGAGTTATGGCCTCACATTTACTGTGTGTTCGTGTGTGGGTGGGTGTGTGTGTCTGTGTCAAGGTTACTTCTTTGAAGAAAAGAAGGCTTTTGCGACAAAAAACATGTCAAAATAAAAGTCATTGTGTGTACAAAACTCAAATAAATATATTAAACGATAGAGTAAGTACTATAGTTCATGACAGAGACATTTCAGAACATTCTGATTTTGCGTTTGTTCGAGCATCAGTTATTTTAATAGAAAATGTTATGCTCTATTTTTTGTTGAATTGTTAAGACACAATACTTGTCTGACCCATTTGTCTCTCGCACAACTACCCTTTATTAAAAATAAATATAACTATCGCATTTTAAAAAAATAATAAAATACGAACCTAAGTAGCAAACCAACTTTAAAAAATGCAAACCTATAAAATCTTGTGTGTGCGTGCGTGCCTGTGTGTGCCATTTTAGCATGTACACACACTGCCCCACATTGTACACACTATAAATGCACGTAATTTCTATATATATACTCACTCAATTACTCACACAAAAGCCATCAGGGCCATGTGACTCCTCCATAGCTGCCAGGCAGTGGATCGCTGTGTTGCGTCTCTGCAGCTAACACCATTACATTAACAAGTGTTGTTAACACACACATCTACCAGCTGCCACTGCTCACCGCGAGCAGCAACATAAGCTTCTTCAGTCTCTCCCTCTTCCTCTCCCTCCTCTTCCTCCATAACCCTCCTCCTCCCTCTCCTCTCACTCTTCCTCCTCCCACTCCTTCTCCCCCACAACCCTGCTTCTCGTCCTCCTCCTCCTCCTCCTCCTCCTCCTCCTCCTCCTCCTCCCCCGCTCCACCCCCTCTCACCCCCCCCCCCCCCTCCCCTCCATTACCCTCCCAGTCCTCTAACTTGCTCCTGGCAGTTGTTCTGGTTGTTATTGTTGTTGTTCCTTCCTGTCCAGTGCTACACTGCTGACAAAACACAAAACTCGCCCGGCTTTTTCTCGGTTTCTTTCTCGGTTTCTCAGGGAAACACTGTCGCCCTCGTCCGCCCGGCCGCGTCCCCTCTCTCCAGAAGCACGCCGCAGGGG
>NC_082394.1:5889310-5946810 GCF_031168955.1 Gadus macrocephalus
CTTTCCATTTGGAAACATACTTTCAATCTTGCAACACCCTTCCCATCTTAAATCACACTTTCCATCTTAAAACACCCATTCCATCTTTAAAAACACCCGTTCCATCTTAAACACACATTCCTTCTAAAAACACAGCTGAGGCAGCGTTTTTTGCCCACGATAACAGAATCCACTCACAAGGATTTCAGCTTCAGGTGAGCGAGGGCGTCGGGGTGGACAGACATGATGCTGTTCTTGCTCAGGTCCCTGTAGGGTGGACGAAGAACAGAGGGAGGGAGGGAGAGAGAGACGGAGGGAGGGAGGGAGGGAGAGAGAGACGGAGGGAGGGAGGGAGGGAGGGAGAGAGAGACGGAGGGAGAGAGAGACGGAGGGAGGGAGGGAGGGAGGGAGGGAGGGAGGGAGGGAGAGACGGAGGGAGGGAGGGAGGGAGAGAGAGACGGAGGGAGGGAGGGAGGGAGGGAGGGGCAGGAGATGAACGTATAGATTAGGACACTTGTGCGGTGCGATGGGATAAAGCTGGCGGCTCTCTTGGGTTCACAAGCCCATCAGACAAGACCAGCACTACGGTAATAAAGCGCGAGTGAGCCCTGGGGGCCCATTTTCTCTTCCCGACGCAAACACTGATCCTATGGATAAAAATGGTATGGTGTGGGTTTTTCCTGCAATGGAAAGGCTTAGGCACCCGACTCTAGGTTTCTTTCACCGTGCCTAAGCCATCCAAGAGATAAGACGCAAGAAGAAAAAAAGGTAAAAGGTTAAAACTACCAGATTGTCCATGCATTTATTGCTTCAGTTCGGGCATCCCTCGACTACGGTTGATGGTGGCTCCATCGCTACGGATTAGCGAGGACGACAGCGAACACGGGAGCGCTACATCTCAGAGCCATGAGGTGATCCATCGCCGAAAACGGATCGGTAATTCTAAAATCCTTGTTTAGGCTTGTTTGGAAACTAGTGCCTGAGGTTAAAACCTATCCAGTCCTTTACCCTCTTCTCTAGTTTTTGGCAGACAATCACTGCCAAGAACAGGTCGAGCGATCACACTACTGTCGCCTGGCAAGTGACATCGCCCGTCGAGAACGTTCACATTGGCTGTCACTCAAAGCCTTATTTATAGCCAGCTGGAAGCCTGGTGGTCTTATGGTATGGACACCTCAGAGGGGAGGGAAGGCCTTCATACTCACAGGTGCTCCAGCTCCTCCAAGCCCTGGAAGGCCTTCTTGGTGATGGACTTGATCTTGTTCCTCTGGAGAATACTGGGTAGGAAGAGAGGTTGAAGTTAGTTTAAGCAACGCCTTCCAAAATGACTTTGAAGTTTGATTGCAAAGTAAGTTCAAAGGGTATCATCGTTTTGTTTAAACAAGATCTATGTTGGTTCAGGTTTGGACACATCCTGCTTTGTGACTTTACAGGCAAACACAGTGCCGGAACCGCTTATTAGAAGTAGAAAATAAGCCAATGGCGGCTTGTTATCAGTGGAAATCAAACTTTTCCTTTGTTAACCTGGATTGTGGCATTAACATCTAATGCGAGCACCTAGAGCTGTGCTTGTATACAACACCCAACTAATTACAACTGGGATATTGCAACCGAAAACCGATCACGAAATCATCTTAAACCATGCACTCGTTTCCCAGTAAATGAATACCACCGAGACATTCCCAAAACAGCCCGGTATTCCACGGAGCGCGGCCCTTACAGAGTGTTGAGCTTCTTCATGCCCTCGAACACGCTGATGGAGTCCTCGATGGCCCAGGAGATCTCATTATTGCGGATATCTCTGAAAAGGCAGAGGACCAGCGTGTAAACACTCAAGACACGTTTTCAACAGACCAGGGGTGAATGGACCGCGGGCCTTTCAGAATCGGAGGATGGAGGAGAGGAAACCCGATGGGGGCGGACACGGGGTGAGTGTTGTCCTGAGGAGATATTAACATGGTCCTTTTCAGCGAGCAGCTTTTAATTGCGCCTCTCGCTCTGCTTATTGGACACCACCGCGGGTCCCGGAGAGGCCCCGCGTACAGGACAGGTCATGGACCTTCCTTTGTCTGCGTGCCCGGGTTCTTTTCAAGAGGCCATGGCCCCCGTTCTGGTTGTCATGCACTGACCTCCATACCACAAGCCCCTGCTTGTACCGCCACCCAGCTACACCCCCCCCCCCCCCCCACCCCTTTAGAGCGCCATGTGTTCTCACAACACAGCCGTACCTCACTAATAGATGTTCTGGGGAGATGTGCTTCATTAAGCCTTTTTCAATGCAAACTGAGGGGAACTCTCCCCAGCCCCCCCCCCCCACCCCTTAGTGGGGTTCAAACCACCCCCCTCCGACCTTGGGAATCAGTCAGTATAGCTGCTAAATATAACCAAGGGGACCCCAAGTGATAAAGTGATATGAACTGGTTAATGACATTTTGGTTTGGTGGCGGAATATGAAACAATTTCAGGAAGAAATGATGGTGAAAAAAAAAATAAAGCTACAAAGAAACGGGTTTCTATTAAAACTACAATGACTTCCACAGATCCACATCTAAAAATGAGGTGAGTAGAAGACGGAATTAGATCAAACAAACAAATACACACTAACACAAACTAAACTAGAAATAAACGATTTATATTTCTTTTTGCGACTTCACGGTGCATTCCATGACAGGACCAACACTACGGAGACACAAAGAAATGAAATAAACAAAATAAAAACACCTACTTTTGACGTAAGACTTCATCAGAAAGCAGAAGTGAAAGAGGCTAGTCATAAATCCTTGGATAAAGACGGTGTGTTTTGGTTTTGCTTTTCAATATAAAAGGGAGCTACAGAGACAGGCAGTTGACTTGACGCCTACAGGAAAGGTAATGGACATTTAATCAGAAAACCAAAAAGACATTAGTTTAGTTTCACATCAGAGATAGGACAGAGCTCCAGAGACGGACAGATGGAGGACTCACAGGCTGCGGAGGCTGGCCAGGCCGCCAAACACCCCCTCTCCCAGGTGGCTGATGGTGTTCTCCCCCAGGTTCAGGTTCTCCAGGAGGCCCAGGCCCACGAAGGCCGTGTCCTCCAGACGCGTCAGGTGGTTGAAGGAGAGGTCCCTGCACAGGAGAAGATCCACGGGAGAAGACGTCACACAACACGATTTGACTCGGGCTAGGAATACACGCTTAAGGGCTGATTATGGTCCCGGATTCACGCCACGCAAGGACCACGCAGACGCTTCGACGCAGTCGTGAACCTGTTTCGGTTCTTCAACGGGTTTTAGTCAGCAGCCCTTGCTGCTGCGTCGCCTCAACGGAAGGTTACAATTTTTGGGAGGTGCACGTCAGCCCCTTGTGGCGGACGTAAAGGAGGGTCAGCGAGGACGTAACGGGTCCGTAACCCCCTTGCGTCACGTGAACGTGGGACCATAATCAGCCCTTTAGAAGGCACCATACCACAGCCATGTAGCTCAGATATATTACACTATATTAACCCCAGACGGGGAATTAGAGAGCAAATAAGATGCAAAGCAGGTAGTCAAATGTCTCCTGAGAGGCCCGGGGCCAGCTGTTGCTAGGCGAGAGACGGGGTGTTTGGGATGGTTTTTTTTGCATCGCATAGGAAGCCGGACTCACAGTTGTTCGAGCTTCTGGAGGAACTCCCAGGCGTCTGCTCGTATGATGCCGATGGTGTTCTGGCTGAGCTGCAGGACGCGCAGCATCCGCAGGCCGTACAACCAGCCCTTACTTACCTCCGTCAGGTTGTTGTGCTCCAGCTCTCTGGAGGGTTAAGACAACACACACACCGTGGTCAGGGGTGATTTGATTGCATATCGGTCGTAACAAGGTGAACGTGAAGTGAAAGGTAATTGAACGGTCCTGCACACAAGGTGCTAGAATACACTCAAAGTAACAAGAGTCTGCCTAGTTAATTAGCAAATGAGTTGAACAGAAAAGCAACCTCTATCCAGTCCACTTGCATCAGAACTCACTGAAATAAACTTGTTCAAGTTTCAACCAATGTTTCAAACGGCTCTCTTCTACATTTTGAGCTACATCATGAGACATTCAGCCCTTCCAGTTTCCTTCCGTCCAACGATAAGGCCTGTTGACTCACAGCTCCTCCATGTTGTTGAGTCCAAAGAAAGCTCCGTCCATCAGCTTGGTGATGCCGTTTCTCTGCATCTTCAGGGAGCGGAGGGCCTCCATCCCCTTGAAGGTCAGGCTGTCCACCACCTTGATCTTGTTGCGTTTAATCTCACTGGAAAGTGGAAATAACCCGTCATCTATTTGACACAGCAAATGTTTTACAATCAACAACAACAACACCTATACGATGAGCAAGAAGAAGAACAACAACAAGACCGACAAGAAGAGGAAGAAGAAGAAGAACAACAACACCTATACGATGAGCAAGAAGAAGAAGAACAACAACAACAACACCTATACAATGAGCAAGAAGAAGAAGAACAACAACAACACCTATACGATGAGCAAGAAGAAGAAGAAGAAGAACAACAACAAAAACAACAACTCACAGGAAGTTGAGCATGGGCAGCTTGAAGACCTTGGAGGGCAGCAGGGCCAGCCGGTTGCGGTTGAGTTTGAGCACCAACAGGGTGCTGGAGATGTTGTCGAAGCAGCCCGGCTCCAGCGTGCTGACCTTGTTGTTGCTCAGATTCCTGGGAGATAGAGAAGAGGGAACAGCGCTGCCGTTAGAAACACAAGACTTGCTTGTTTGTTTTGGTTCTCACACTAGGACAGGACCACCTGGGTTCGAAACAAACTAATGCAAAACATTAAGGCAGTATATTGTCATTGGGCCTTATTCTACCAGTATTAATATATTTTAAATAATATATATAATTAAACTTTAAACTATTTTTTTTTAAACACATGTCTTAAGCCTTGATTAGTAAATCAGTCATCAGTAAATCAGCCCCACCCTGAAACAATAAAAACAATGCAATGACTATGATAACTCTCACTACACTGGTGCACACCACTTTCTGATTTAATGCACTCTGGCGGAAACAATGACATACGGCAGTGGGTTTGAGTACTAATAATAAATGGAAATAGGAAATCACTTTGAACGTAAACGTCTACAAATAATCCTGATGTAGTCCAGTGTTAATAAACATTAGTAAACCTTAGAATGAATCACAGATTGTTGTGATTTCACCAATGACATAACCCAGACATGAAGCCAATGGAACAGCACAACATGGTGCAAACACACTTTCTCCCTAAATCCCAATAGAAGAGTAAGAAAACTTTAATAGGAACTTACAGGTATTTGAGCGGCATGGAGGGGAAGGCCTTGAGCACAGAGATAGAGTTGGAGGCGAGGTCTAGGGACTCCAAGGATGTGTACGGCTGCAGCTGATGCAGAGGTAGCTCCCAGATTCGGTTGTGGATCCTGGATAAGGGCAGTTAGAGACCAATTAAAAGCCAATCTACCACCGTCAGTGTATTACTCAAATATACATAGGAGAAACTAGATATAATCAACACAATCTATGACTGTATTTAGCATTAAGATTGCAAAAACATGTATGCCTTTGTGGTAGAGTGGAAAGCCTAACAGCCTGCAAAACCGCTAGAACATTGAATATTTTGTGTCTGAAGGGGACTTTTTAGATACTTTTTTGCTCATCTCAAGTCACAAACCAGTTTTCACAATAATATTAGTTTAGTATTAGAGTTTACAACTGACGCATAATTATTAAAGCAAGGCATTGTTAGCATAAATAAACATACAATATATAATATAAATAGAAATTGACCCTGATCTTTGCAAACACCAGAACATCATCACAGCAACCTAGAACCTGACAAGATGCTGGACTTACAATGACAACGACGTGACGTTGGAGGAGACGTCCCCAAGGGAAGGAATAGAAGTCAATTCATTATGATTCATGCTCCTGCAAATGTAAATGAAAACAAACATTCAAACACAATCATCTACATGTTTCGACATGATATTCAGCTCGGAGCGATGACATGATCCCTCCCAATGAATCACGGCAGTGATCCGATTCCCTTGAGACGGCTCAGAGGTGCTCGGGATTTTAGGGATACTACTTACACTTGGGTGATCCAGCTAGGGGGGTTACGAGGAGCTGTCGTAAGTCTTTTGCGGTTGCAGTCCAGGATATGTATCTCGTCGAATCCACTTTTACACGAGCATGGATCAGGACAGGGCTCCAGTGCACAGGCACTCAACCCCAACAACATGAAGACGACGGCCACAGACACGGGCCAATCCTCCGCCATTTTAAATGTCTTCCTAGCCATAGCTACGTGGCTAACTTGCTAACTGTCCGAACAATAGTTGTAAAGCACACAACACGCTCCTTTCCGGCACCGGGGATTAATCAAACGTGCACATAATTCCGCGGAGAGGTGGATCAATCCCATATCGTGGCGTGGAATACATTTTTCCAACTTGCTGATGGCATCCCTGCCGAGATTTTTCCCGTCTTCCCTGGAATTCCTTCCGCTAGCTGTATTCCTCCAAGAAGGCACTTTTCCCAATACTGTACATGATACCGTACACCTCCAGTCCAGATCACAGTGCCATGGCACCGACCCTAATCGTTGCAATCTATTATCACACAGATTGTCTTATTTTAAATCAAAAAGTTATTTTTTCTCGACTTGTGTCTCGAAGGAACAACAAAGCGCCTCGCGTTGACGACATGAGATACCTCAGGTCCCGCCCCTTCCAGCATGTTTACACGGATTCAATTGGAAGGCGATCATGCCTGTCAAGTGTCTGCTGCTAGCCTATTGGAATTTATAAGAAGATGATTTAGTGCATCTTTTTTTTTGCAAAACACAACCGCTACATATAGGCTATTTTTGCCAAGTATTTTCTAAAGCCACCAACATAGTTTATCCCAAATATGGATGATAGTGTAAAGATACATTAGTCATTTAGCAGGGCTGTATTTTCCAGTCAGAATGTTGGTATCACAACAAACAGTGTGCACCTTTTCTACTCGACACGTGTATAGGCAAGCCCCAATCCGCCTTTACATATCTCAACTTTTGGACAAAGGTACACAAAGCATATACACAAACGCACGCAGGTACATGCTACAGATGTGCCAACCACTGCCCAAACTCGTTTAATATTCCCTCTCATTGGTCGTATTACACGCAGGGAGGTTGAATAAAACTGCAGCAAGCATCACACCTATGCCATTGCTCAGCTGAGGCAGCCACCCATCAACATGAGCCACCAGGAGATTCTCGGGAAGCCTGTCTTCCACCACTGCATCGGGAGATGTCCCTTCGTGGACAGCGGTGCGTTCCAGCGGACCGTGCGGCTGGACGTCCACCACCGCCAGAGCGTGGTTCAAGTTATCGGGACGGTTCTGAAGGCGAGCTTGAGCAGGTGAGCGAACCAGACGTGTAGGCCAGGCCGGTATTATCTGCAGATGCACTGAAGTTATAGATTATAATTTGTATGATATTAGATATTATTTTAATTTTGGCGTGAACCTATCCATTGGATATTTTCTAGGTCTATATTCATTTTAATACACATAGCCTATTGTTAACTCATTCAACAAAGCATGATGTCCCCGCGGCTGAAATAAGCGGACTGAGAACGTGAAAAAGTAGTGGACAGGGAGGGGCGGGGGCCAGGTTTTGGGAAGGGGGATCGGATTGGCTACCGCCGGCTGACCAATCCCAGGACAGGGGATCACTGGCCTCACCTGAGCCGTTGTTCCACCGTTGACCATTAGTGCTATCGGTAGTGGACATTCTCGCCTTCGTGGTCAGCCGGCTCTGCAAGTCCAGCTTTGGTCCTCCTCGGTACAGAAGTCCGTCGGTCAATATTTTCCAGTAGTCATGAGCGGCGAGCGGACGCTCCGGGTCAGGTGCGGGCAGACGAGCAGAGTGTTGTACGTGGTCGGGACGACTCTGTCCGTCAACCTCTGCAGGTAAATGGATCCATCAAGTCTGGGAAAATGTTTAGGCTTACGTTACTATTTTTACTTCCATCTCAGTTTGATTTTAGACTCTTAATTTTCAATCAATCGTCCGTATCTATTATTGTGAGCCACTTTTTTTGTTATGTTTTTTTTGTTTGTGTGACCGTCTGTGACGTCAATTTAGCCGTCACAAGCCACACACAGTGGGTTTGAGTGGGATGTCAAAGCATGCCGTTGTCAGCCGCAGACAGATCAATGATTGTTTCTGATAGCTGGACACAATCCCTCGTCTGTTGCCTATTCAGCACCAGCGGTGGGCTTTTGTACAATTGAGACGGATTAAAAAAAACATCATGATCAGGCAATTCGGTTGTCTCAGTCACAAAGTGTGGTTGTGTTCGCCTGACCGCGTTGCGTGCTGACAGGGGGGCAATGCAATGACTCACGCTTGTTCTATTTATTTACAATAATCATCAATACCATTGAATTTGATTGAAACTCAAATGGAAGCAATGTATAATTGTTTAACAAAATTAGTTTAATTTACATCGAGTTATGGTAATATTCTACGTATTCACGGTGATATTCTTTAAAACATTTTATTTCCTCTTCAGGTGTAGCACATCAGACTAATATACTGCACGTAGCTCTTAGAGCTGAAAGTGTGCTGATGTTGCATAATTACAGCAATACAACATCTCAATACTGTAGGAGCTGTAACTAGGTGACTGTTGGAATTGAAGACAGTGCTGCAGGCCATTATTACGGGTCGTGTAAAGTTACAGTGGAAGAACAGGTTCCTCCCTCTGTTAGCTATGCCACAGTGTTTGTATATTGTAGTTTGTGTGATTAAACAGACCGCATTTTATCCACGTGGACAAAACAGTGTATCACTCCCATGTCCCTTCTTTTTCGTTTTGTAAATATTGGGGTTGCAAAGCAAGCATCACTATTGTTATAATTTATTTTGTACCTTTTAATTTGTTTGTGTTTCTTTTTTGTTATTTTCAGGGGAATTCCTTCTCTATTTCAGGGGGAGGGAGTCATTTGTATCTCAGTGCCTCTATGAGTCCTAGTCCCTTTCTTATGAAACGTTATATCATAAACAACTATAAATAAACTGAAATGCAAATGTCTGCCATCTATCTTTGGTCCCAAGCGACTCAGATACTGACACACATCATTCAGTAGGAGCAGGTTAGGGGGTTGGGTCAGGTTCAGATCAGGGCACTTGGGGGATCGACCCAAGAACCTTTCGGCTTGGAGTCTGAACACTCCTAACCCCTAGTGTGTGTGTGTGTGTGTGTGTGTGTGTGTGTGTGTGTGTGTGTGTGTGTGTGTGTGTGTGTGTGTGTGTGTGTGTGTGTGTGTGTGTGCCCTTCCTTTCATCCCGTGTAGGAGCGCTCCTCCGAAGTCCAAGGCCTTCAACGTCCAATGCACGCCCAATGTCCGGTTCAGCATCAGCCCCACCCCTGTCCCGGGCCCCTCCCCTTCCCCCTCCCCCCTGCCACTGAACAACAACACCCTGCTGTTCATCGTCATGAAGGAAGCCAGTATGGTTGAGAGTGACAGCAAGGTATGGGGGGGGGTGTTCCGGTATTTCGGGGGGGGTTCCGGTATTTCGGGGGTGGTGGGAGGGGGGTCTACAGTCGTTTCTATTTTGCCGCACAACCGTTCCAACTTCCAACACTTGATACGGCTCTGAGCTGGAAGGGACATGCTAAAAATGCATGCATGTGCACACACATGTATATGCACTCCATGGCTTCACATGCACACACCAAGATTTGCAAATATACATATGCACACAAAACGCTTCTCACACACACACCCTGGCGGTGAATCGGAACGGGTTTTATAAGGTTGATTGTGTGACCTGTAACACAATGGGTGGCATAGGTTGCTGATGTCAAACTTTTCGAACATTTGTACTTGGGTTATCGTATTTGCATGTCGCTTCAGATAAAAGCGTCTGCTGAATGCCCTCAATGTAAATGTAATTTGAGCATATCTTTTTCTTCTGCCGGTTGGAAGCTGTCCGTCACCTACTATGGAGACAACACGGAGGTCCTTGGGAAGGCCGTGCTTCACCTCACCGCCATCGGTAGGAGGTTCACACCAAACATCTGTGGGAGAACGTGTGTGGGAGAGAGCATCTGGCTCTCTGCCTAGAGCACATCTCAGACCCTCTTCAGTCAAGTCCGGGCAAATGGATGAATATGATAGAAACATGCTTCTTGAATTAATTGCATACCCCCTAGCAATAAATCCATCAATTCCCACTTGCCTAACCGGGTCTGGGATTATAAACTGTAATTACACAGGAATGCTGTTCTTGCATCTTGTTCTATGTTCCCCTTTCCATGTGTTGCAATGACTTGCCATGTTCGGGGTTGTGGTTATTTTGTTTATCCCATGTCTTGTTGCTTTGATGTTGTGCAGTGGCTCACATATAAAAAAAAAATGGTCATATAGCAGACACTTCTAACCAAAGCGACTAACAAGTCTTCAGAAAAAGCATACATTCAAAATTGGAGTAGCTACAAAGAAAGTTGAAATGCTGTGCGAGCCAAGAAAAACCAAGTTGAGTTAATAGTGAACTTTCTGTCGTCTGCAGAGGTGTCACTGGACGTAGATGCCGACAGGGATGGTGTTGTTGAGAAGAACAACCCGCACAAGGTAACATTAGATAAATATGCATTCACTTCCTCCTTGGCTGCGACGTACGGCAGCAATGAGGAAATAAAGTCTGTCTGAGGCTGACCAGATTGTGGGCCAATTTCGGCGAGTCATTCCTTCTGGTTGTCTTTGACCTTTGATCAGGAAATTTTAAATAAAGATATTGCAACATGAATACACAATACTTTATACAGGTCTAAAATGTAAGAACAATTATATTCAATAGATAATTTTGCTCTTGCCTTATTTTATTTTAGAATGATGTCAAAATTGTGTTTCTGATCAGTTATACATAGGTAGAATTCCCTGAAAAACACACACAAACAGCAAACAAACAAACACACACACAGTGTGTGTTCCATTAATGTCTGTATTCCCAATTGTTGTATAGGGGGCGTGGACATGGGGCCCTGAAGGACATGGGGCCATTCTATTGGTCAACTGCGACTCTGAACAATTCTATCATAAAACTCCTGACAGTGACCGGAAACACATCACAGCAGTCTCTGGTAAATATTATTTGATTATTTTGTAATTGTATTAATATGTGTAACTCTTTTTTTTATGTGCGATTGCGCAGCTTTTTGTTGTTGTGTTGTGACAAAAGACAAAAAAAACAAAAACATAATTTACTACTTTTTCAAAAACATAGTTGTAAATCATACAAAGTTAACATTGTCATGGGATTTGCCACTGAGGGGGGGTCTGTGTTTTCAATCAATCATACAAGATTCAGCAGATCGCTTTAGTGATGTGCAGTAATTATTGTTTTAATTCGACATTTTGCCTCAGAAAAACGAAATAAAGAATTAGATGTTTAAATATAAATAAATATGCACATTTGATGATATATATTTTTCGGCATCCTGTAGATGTAATCATTACCTGCTCCTTGAAGTACCGATGTGCAACATTTCAACTAACTTGGAGCTTTAAAGGACCTGTTCATATGTGTAGTCAATAATGATTGCAATATCTTTATCCTATAACACCACATCCTATAACATTTATATTTTACAAATAAAGGCTCCCTAAACCCCTCCTCACCCAGACACCCCAGCTCCATACTCCCGTAACTGAATCGGACACATT
The DNA here is from genome assembly GCF_031168955.1 of Gadus macrocephalus. Classification (NCBI taxonomy): domain Eukaryota; kingdom Metazoa; phylum Chordata; class Actinopteri; order Gadiformes; family Gadidae; genus Gadus; species Gadus macrocephalus. The sequence continues at coordinate 5,901,004 of NC_082394.1, forward strand.
GCGACTTTACATTTACATTGAGGGGATTTTGCTGACGCTTTTATCCAAAGTGACTTGCAACCTTTCATTCACACATTCACGGCGGAGTCAACCACGCAGGACAACAGCGGGCTCGTCAGGAGCAGTCAGGGTTAGGCTTCTCACTCAGGGACACCTCGACACTCCGGGGATCGAACTAGCAACCTTCCGGTTACAAGTCAACCCGTGTGTATTTCGCTGCATAACTTTTCGAGTAACCTCAAAGCTAGATCAAAGAATAGCCTAGTATCGGGAGCGCAAATGTAACATTTCACTTTTGCACACTCAAAAAGGAGCTCCAGATCAATCATGACTATATCTACGATCATCAATAACCCGATCGCTGGCCGGCCTCTCCAGATCTGAATGACATGTCGCCCATGGTTCTGCGGACCAAGGGTCCGGCCCAGCTGCCCCCAGGGTACAAGCTGACCCTGCACATCTCTCGGGGGGACGCCGAGAAGGTCAGAGTCTTCAGGTCCACGGCTGGAGACATGCTGAGCCGCTTTTTGGGTAAGCCCTGAGTGTCTCCATGGGGGTGATCTCACCCTCAACCCCGCCTCCATAGACGGAAGGCTCAGGCCATCAGTGGTCAGTGGTGTATGATCCCTGCAGTTTGTCAGGAGAATATAGTTAGGATTAATTTCTATTCTTATTCTTATTCTTATTATAATACAGTATTTCCCTCCCCATAGCTCTCCATTAACATTACCACTTGCCTACCTGCAATAATATACCTTTTATATATTGTCTTGTTTAATATTTTGTACCTTGTATAAATTTGAATTTAATTACATTATCAACATATGAGTAAACTAATACTAACATGTGTAATAACAATAAAAAATAACGATAAAAAAAGAACAATAAAACCTGAGTTAAATAATAATAACCCGACCCTTCCTATTCTCCGTGACTCTTGCAGGCAAGGTGTTCTTCCCTGACTTTGTGAAGCGCTACCCGCTGGTGCTGGACGATCAGGTGCTGTCCCAGGAGGTGCCCTACCAGCAGGAGACGAAGCTCTACGTGGAGGGCCTCCGCTTCCCAGACAAAGACTTCGACGGGCTGCTCAAAATACACCTCAGTCTGCTGGAGCCCGTCTCTGAGGTGGGAGCGGTCATACCCGGGGGGGGGGGGGGGGGGGGGGGGGGATTCATGGGTGTTTTCACCGCTGAGTGGCGGTAGACTGCGGCCCGCATTTGAGAACACGCCTAACCCTGAGCGCACTTAGGGTCAGGAGAGAAACAACTCCCCAAACCAGAGTGGGAGTCACCATGAGAGGGAGCAAAGAGCAGGGATCCCTCCCTTAAAATAGTGTGGCATAATAGTTCTGAAACTAAGGAACTATAACTATAGAGTAGAACCAGTGTTATAACAACAATAACAACAGCAACAACCTTTAGTCATTGAGCCGATTATTTTATCCAGTGAGGCTGAGGACGGTAAAACCATTGGACGATGTAGGATAGTGAAACATGAACTTTAGGGATATTGATCAGAACTTATAGGATAGTGATGCAAGACGTTATATGGAAGTGACCTGGTGTTGCCGCTTGTTGCTCCAGGACTTCCCAGAGACCCCCATCTACACTGACACCGTGGTGTTCAGGGTGGCCCCCTGGATCATGACCCCCAACACCCTCGAGCCTGTGGAGGTTTTCGTCTGCAGGTAGACACTCGTGTTATTCACTGTAGAAACTCACTACAAACTCAGTGTCCTAGTGTTATTCACTGTAGAAACTCACTACAAACTCAGTGTCCTGGTGTTATTCACTGTAGAAACTCACTACAAACTCAGTGTCCTGGTGTTATTCACTGTAGAAACTCACTACAAACTCAGTGTCCTGGTGTTATTCACTGTAGAAACTCACTACAAACTCAGTGTCCTGGTGTTATTCACTGTAGAAACTCACTACAAACTCAGTGTCCTGGTGTTATTCACTGTAGAAACTCACTACAAACTCAGTGTCCTAGTGTTATTCACTGTAGAAACTCACTACAAACTCAGTGTCCTAGTGTTATTCACTGTAGAAACTCACTACAAACTCACTGTCCTGGTGTTATTCACTGTAGAAACTCACTACAAACTCAGTGTCCTGGTGTTATTCACTGTAGAAACTCACTACAAACTCAGTGTCCTGGTGTTATTCACTGTAGAAACTCACTACAAACTCACTGTCCTGGTGTTATTCACTGTAGAAACTCACTACAAACTCACTGTCCTAGTGTTATTCACTGTAGAAACTCACTACAAACTCAGTGTCCTGGTGTTATTCACTGTAGTAACTCACTACAAACTCACTGTCCTAGTGTTATTCACTGTAGAAACTCACTACAAACTCAGTGTCCTGGTGTTATTCACTGTAGAAACTCACTACAAACTCAGTGTCCTAGTGTTATTCACTGTAGAAACTCACTACAAACTCAGTGTCCTGGTGTTATTCACTGTAGAAACTCACTACAAACTCAGTGTCCTGGTGTTATTCACTGTAGAAACTCACTACAAACTCAGTGTCCTAGTGTTATTCACTGTAGAAACTCACTACAAACTCAGTGTCCTGGTGTTATTCACTGTAGAAACTCACTACAAACTCAGTGTCCTGGTGTTATTCACTGTAGAAACTCACTACAAACTCAGTGTCCTGGTGTTATTCACTGTAGAAACTCACTACAAACTCAGTGTCCTGGTGTTATTCACTGTAGAAACTCACTACAAACTCAGTGTCCTGGTGTTATTCACTGTAGAAACTCACTACAAACTCAGTGTCCTAGTGTTATTCACTGTAGAAACTCACTACAAACTCACTGTCCTGGTGTTATTCACTGTAGAAACTCACGACAAACTCAGTGTCCTAGTGTTATCACTGTAGAAACTCACTCCAGACTCACTCTGTTGTAGTGTGTTATTGCATAATTGAAGTATATTTAATAGGTAGTACTCTCAGTAGTAGGTATAGTTATAGTTGTATTATAGTAGTAGTAATTAATGTGCACATGTGGCGACATGTCTAGTCCTATAATGTGAATTTTATCCTGATGAACACAAAACGCTCCCTTTTATTTGAATGCTCGCTGGATCAACTGGATATCTTTGCATGTGGTGTCTCTTCCAGCACAAAAGATAACTACCCGTTCCTGAAGGGGATAACTGGCCTGGCGAAGAAGAACAACTACAAGCTGAAGGTGTGCTACGAGTACAAGAACCGAGGAGATCGCTGGATGCAGGTATGAGGATGGTTTGAAGGAGTTCTGAAAACCATAAGAAGTAAATACTATGACTAACATTGTAAGTACCCATTACCCTTCACGTAAGCGCAATAGCGAAAGAGCAAATTCACCTTCATGAATTAGGGGATTTAATTATTTAGAACTAGATTTTAGCATTTTGAGCACGATCTTTTTGTGATCATTGATGACGTTTGGATCCTTGCGTGTGCTTCCTCCCCCCAGGATGAGCTGGAGTTCGGCTACATCGACTCCCCTCACCAGCACTTCCCCGTGGTTCTGGATTCTCCTCGGGACGGGGACCTCAAGGACTTCCCCTACGACGAACTGCTGGTGAGAAACCTCCTCAGAAGCTCCCATCGGTATCTGGACAGCTCTACTACCACCTGTATTTCCTTAAACGGGTTGATGTTTCAGGCAGGCAGTGGCTGAGAAGGCAGAGGAGGTTGTCAGGCAGCTCGAAGGTTGCTGGTTCGATACCCGGCTCCTCCTAGCCTAAGTTTCGAGGTGTCCCTGAGCAAGGCATCTAATCCTTACTGGCTCCTGATTATAGGGCTGTTCCGGTGCATTGGTTGTGTGTATGTGTGCACGGTCGGGTGAATGTGAGCCACTCATCGTAAGTTCTTTGGGTGGCTGTGGATCAGAAAAGCGCTACACAAATGCAGTCCATTCACGGTGGTGTTTTTTTCCGCGCAGGGCAAAGACTTCGGCTATGTGACGCGAGTGCCCGAGGACGAAGAGGTCAACAGCCTGGACTCCTTCGGTAACCTGGAGGTCAGCCCGCCCGTCACAGTGAACGGTAAACACTACCCACTGGGCCGGATCATCATCGGCGTGGCCTTTCCTACGTGAGTTTGTTACAGAGTCTGAAGTTTGAGTCGACGAACGATTAATTCGCTTCAGCGAGAAACTTCACATATGTTGCTGGGATGATGCCAGGTTTCCAACAAATTTCTCAGTATCTTGAGGGAGGCTCTTTTAGTTCTTTAGAAACTGATTTCTTATCAGTGAAGTGCAGTTTATACTGTGGTTTATAGTATTGTTGACTGATAAGAGACGCAGGCCAGCTTGATAGACCAACCGTTTTTGAACAAGATAAATATATAAATGAGCTTAATTAAACTATTGGTGAATTTAGGAATAGTCGTCTTCTTCTCATTAAGAACGGTGCAACAAAAACACTGTAATCGTTCTCTCTCCCCTGCAAAGGTCAGCTCACGGTCGCAACATGACCAAGGTGGTCCAGGACTTCCTGTGGGCCCAAAAGGTCCAGGAGCCCGTGGCTCTGTTCTCTGATTGGCTCTACGTCGGTCATGTGGATGAATTCATGACCTTCGTTCCAGCACCCGGCCCTAAGGTAAATAATCTTCACATTAAATCTTCACATTCAGTATATAAAAGCTATTTTAACCCTACTGCCATATGGCTTCAAACTAGTAGGTCAAAGGAGGTTGGAAATGCTTAAACATTTTCTGAATGAAATTGATAATTTGTCCCTTATACCACCTCCTTCATACTTTGTGGTTTTATCTGTCTGTCTGTCTATCTTGTGTGCAGGGTTTCCGTCTGCTGCTGGCCAGCCCAGACGCAGGCTACAAGCTGTTCAAAGGCCTGCAGAACGATGGGCACGGAAAGGCCAAGATCTTTGAGGGTAATCAACAAATGATGGGATGTTTGTATGCCTGTAGCCAATGACAACTGACGACTATAGCACTCTGTTTCTGGCTCTGTTTATATATCTCTGTTTCTCTGTCTCTCTCAATCAGGTCTGGGACCAGATGAAGAAATGTCAGTGGACGAAATACTGGACAACGAACGTCTTAAATCTGAAAACGATTATGTACAGGTAGATGGCTTGTATCAGTGACACTTATTTTAAAGCTGCAGTATGTGGAATGGAGTGGCATCTAGTGGTGCGTTTTAGATTGCAAACAACTGAACACACCTCATCAGCCCTCACTGTCCAATGACGTAGGAGGAGCTACGGTGGCCTGTAGTGGCCTGCGTTGTGTGAGGGGCCAGAAAGTTCTATAATGATATATTCTCTGACAACAGCATGGAGAAGCCAATCATATTGTTGGTATAGGTTATAGCTGACAGGTAAGATAGCACAATAACTGTTTCCTGATGAACTCTTATGAACTCTCAAACAATTGGTAAATATTTTTGAGGCAGTTATATTGGTTGCTCAACAGCTGTTGCGTGGGAGGTAGGAGCCACATTCTGGGCTGCAATAACTATAATTTAGGGTTTCATTATTGAGTTTAAGCTGTTGGTCATCAAACACAAAGCACAACAACAACTCCATTGAAGCGCATTCCCTCCAGTAGTCTCTGATGTGAAAACAAACAGAGAGGCGACGGAGACTGGTTTCAACACACTCTCCCTGTCCTCAGAACTGCATCGACTGGAACAGAGACGTGCTGAAGAGAGAGCTAGGATTGGATGATGATGACATCATCGACCTGCCTATCCTCTTCAAGCTGATGGAAGACAACCGGGCGGTGGCGTTCTACCCTGACATGGTGCGTGCCGTTACCCCAAAACGTGCATGTGTTCCCTGAGCCCGGTACAACGGACTGAACCAAGTGCTAGTATTAATCCCTTTCAATAGAGATTTAGCATCAATGTTCTTATGGTTGAGTAGCTTGTCATTATTGATCGTCGCAAGCAGAACCTTGGCAAACACTGCATTGAATGGTGAGTCAGTGGAGTGTGAGGCACAAACCTTTTGGCTAGGAGATAAACTCCTTAAGGCAAGCGCTACTAGACTATCCTGCTTCCCGTTTAGTGAGTTTCTACAGCGAAGAACAAGCTAGGACAGTGAGTTTCTACAGTGATTAACACACTAGAACAGTTAGTTTGGAGTGAGTTTCTAAAACAGAGAAGGTTTTAGTGAGTTTCTACAGTGAATAACACTAGAACAGTGAGTTTGTAGTGAGTAACACAAGTTTCAAAACCACCATCGCTCCCTCTCTCTCTCCCAGGTGAATATGATCGTGTTGGGCAAGGAGCTGGGCATCCCTAAGCCCTTTGGGCCCAAGGTGGACGGTCGCTGTGCCCTAGAGGCAGAGATGACCTCCCTGATGGAGGCGCTGGGGCTGAGCTGCACTTACATCGACAACTTCGCCTCCTACCACAAGCTCCTCGGAGAGGTGCATTGTGGGTCCAACGTCCGCCGGAAGCCTTTTGAGCTCAGGTGGTGGAACCTGGAGATGTGAGCCCGGTAACCGGGGCGACAACCGATGGTCGGTTTCTGAATCACCAAAGTTCGGTCGCACTAGTAGATTAGAGGGAGCTTCGGAAAAGTACAACTATAATATTTTCAAGTATAATATTTCTATATGAGACGAGCTTTGTTTAACACTAAGTACAATGTTGGTATGTTAACATTTCATTTCAAGTTTCAGTTTCAGTGTCAGAACTACCCCTGGTATATCTTGACCTGAATAAGCCTTTAACATGCCTTAAGTCATTTCATTCAACCCAATGTGAAGTCGGCAGATTAGATATCACCCGAGTTCAACATGTTCCATGTATCTCCATTTTTATTAAAGATTTTTGCTCTTATTTACACAAAGGCTTGAAAGCAGTATTTACAAACATGGGCTTAAGCGGACGGTTGAAAGAAATATAAATACAATCATCTCAATCACAGCAAACGGACACCCCATCTGGAAATATACAAGCACAGTGAGAGGAATTAACTTTTGACGTGTAGTAACAACATTGAACCACAAGAGAGCGTATGGCATCTACTCAAGCATCTCAGAAAGCCAATTGGAAAATAGTGTTGAGGTTAAAACAATAGCAACCACGGTGGAAATGCCTGCAATAACACATATTTAATGTTTGCCTCAATTGTACAGGAATCCTGGGCACAATAATTAGACACCTCAATATTATTTGCTTGTAGACCTCAGTGATTCCTTTCCCGAAACCAATTATTCACACTTTAAACTTCATCGGCTGCATATGAAGAACATTTCATATTTATTTCAGTCATTTCACAGAAACATATTTCTTCTCAAAGTGCTGCCGCCCGATCCGGCTTGATAATTGTAAGGAAATGAAAAAGTTTGAGAGCGTACATTAAAGTACAATAACCGTGGCCCAGGGTTACACAGTATCGCCGCTCAAAGAACAAGAAGATATGCATACGTCACTGCATACCTCTGCACCTTTACATTCAGGCCATCAGGTGATCCGCAACGAAGGGGTCACGACCCCTGTCTCCCCCCTAGCAGCCTCTGTTACACAATCACAATAAAGGCCGCTTCACCAAGGGGGTCAGTGTCACTTCATGTGTAGCGAACCAGGTCAGATTAAACTGTTCGTGCAATATGCCTTCTGAAAGTTAGTGCTTCCTGAAACATAGGTACTGGTTAAAACAAACAAGCAAACTAGTACGTTGGTTCTCGTTCATCTTCCTTCAGTTGAGTCTCCCCCCCACCCACAAAACTCAAGTTTCCCAACACAACCATAGGTCAGGCATGGCATTAGTGTGCTGTTCCCTTCTTTTGCAACGTACATTTATTTAAAAACTTTTGGCAAGCAGATTTACCCCATGCACCACAAGGCTGTTCTCTTAGAAGCTCCGACACGTTGGTTGGTGACCGAGAGCGCTTTTAAATAAGTTATAAAATAACAAATTGCAACAGAATCTCACGGAGCGAATGGAGTCTGAAACAGAGGTCAGCGTCACACACACAAATAACAAACACACACACACACATACACACTTATGTTACATTGTGTCTCTCGACACAGACTCGACAGAATACCAGTTAATTATACAAAACCAAAGTCACGATGCTTAACTGTACACCCACATAATCAAAGTCATTGAGTGGCAGACTTATTGGAAATCAAGAGGAAAATGTAGGTTTGTTTTTAGACCGACTAGAAACGTCAGACTCAGTTCTAAAACAGTGTTTGTTTGTTTTTTTTCTCAGTAGAAGGATGACAAATTACAACAAGTCCACTAATAGCCGTACAAAGATCCCTTCCACCACATGGAACAGCCACTAAGGGTTTTGAAGAGAAGCTTCCACCGGAACAATTAGAAGACAAGGAAACCCAATGAGTCATGAATTCAGGCCGGCCTCGGTCTGGCCCTCGTGCCGACAGCAACACAGACGGACCAGCGGACGCGACCACGACAGGAAATGATCAATTTAAAAAAACAACAACACTTCTTTCTCTCTGTCTTTTTTATTCTACAACCCCTGACCTCTCATTTGAAACCCGTCCCACACCCCAGCCTCTCTTTCGTCTCAAACATCTCTCTCTTGTCTGTTGGAGACAAGACAGAACCCGTCACAAGTGTCTAACAAAGAGAACGCATGGGGCAGGGGGGGTGGGGGGGGTTTCACCATGTGAGGGAGCGCCTCCCCCATCAGACAGGGTGAGGTGCGCTGGGTCGAGATGGCGGCTGGTCCCGCCCTGATGGGGCCATGTTTGACACAGTAGTACGTCGCTCCTCTCAGAACAAGAACAAGAGGCCCCAGGGCCACGGGGCCGTAGGACCACGGGGCCGTAGGACCACGGGGCCATAGCGGCCAGTCTCAACTGACAGCCATCAAACAGGAGGTTTGATGGTGGATAGGTGCTATCCCCATTGTCCTGTCTGTGGTTAATAAAGTATTTCCCCTGGAGGTGCACTTCTCTGGGTCCGGCCTGTAGGGGGCAGCGACGCGGACCGGCAGGTACAAACATGTCTACGGATCTGCCTGGCATGTCGTGAGAGACTGCAGATACCCACAGGGCTGAGGAAGGAGGGGGAGATAGAGAGGGAGGGAGGGAGGGAGAGGGGGAGAGAGAGAGATATATATCTGTCGGTCTCTTGGATCCAGCGGGGGGGCGGTCTTCTAACTCTGGTCGTCTTCCGGGTCGGTGGTGGAGTTGACGTGGCAACGCCTCGTGTCCTGCAGGGCGGGCCTCTTCTGGGGGGGGAGTCGGACAGAGTCAGACCACGCAGGGCTCAACCGGGGGGAGGGGCCGGCCTCCAACCGTGTAGATAATTAATCTTTGAAGATTAAACATTAAAGATATAAGATCAACACTGCAACTGAAAGGGAGACTAGGACGTTGGAGAAAGTGCAACATTATAGAGACTTAAATCTTTAAGGAGGGTATACCTTATAGAGTCCTTAAAGAGAAGTCAAACCTATATACTGTAGTGTTAAAACTTACCAGGAGGTAAATCATATTGAGAGACAAACTTTGTGGAGGGTTAAATCTGGCTAAGAAAGGTGTGGTGAGAAAATGTCAGTTAAATATGCTGTTAAAATGGCGGGAAAACACAAAACTACGTTCCAATTACTTCCTAGGCAATCTCATTCTCCCAACATGCACACACACACACACACACAGACGCACACACGAGCTCCCCGTGGCTGACCTGGAAATGGTCATCCATGTGGTGAGGAATGGAAGAGGGGCTAACAGGTCTGGACACAGACACAGAGAAGAGGAGCTGGTGGTTAAAGACAGGCAACAACAACAACAACAACAACGCAGCAAGAACCAGCAACAAGTGGAACACGAGATGACAGGAGAAACGGCGACGCCAGCCAACACCAACAGACCCAACAACAACAACAACAACACTCCAGAGCAGGAAGTCATTCAGAGGATACTTAACAACGGAAGGAGCTCACAACAAAGCCCGATACCCAGAGCAAGGCGAGTGTCTACCGGGGGCGGGGGGGGGGGTCTCACCGATGGGGTCTTGGGTTCCTGGCCGGGGGGCTGCTCCGTCTTGGCCTGGGCTTCTGTCCCTTTTGGCTCCGCCTCCTTGGCGAGATCGGGCCGCACAGACCCTACGAGGGAGCGGAAAGAGGGGGGGGGGGGGGGGGGTGGGGGGGACAGATGGAGCTGCTGTCAACACCAGGATGAACACCAAAGCGGGGGGGATACAGAAGGGCTCAGGGCTGGAGGGCTGCTGAAGGACAGCGTCCCGCCACTGTCCCGTGACTGTCCCGGGAGGAGGTTACCTCCAAACTGTTGATCTGACACTAGGGGGAGGGAATGTCCCCACTAAGGACTAGAAACGTTTAGTGTGTGTGTGGGAGGGACGGGGACGTCCAGGGTCACGGTGGGTACTGGCACTGTTTAGGATCCTTATATAACCCGAACCCCCCAGCAAGGGTTATAATAGCTATTAATACCATGACAACCGCCAGCGATGAACCCGGCACTGTTCCGCAAGAGCAGTCTCCCGATCTGTTCTTATCTGGGAATTATCCTGATAGGCAAGGTCTAAGGTACGTCTTATCTTCCGTCTGGATAAATGTCTGCACGCGTCAACCAATGTGTACAAAATAATTACATTACAAATTCTACATGAATGTTGGGTTGTAACAACAACAAAAGAGGGTAAACGTAAGGATGAACCAGGAGGCCCATATCATGTGACATGAAACACGACCCTCTCCCTCCAGGTCTCCATTCATCGCAGTTCTGTTGCATGTTACATGAGGCAGGCAGTCCTGTCGGGGGTCCGGGTGAACGGGGGCCGGTGGGGCTCAGGTCCTGGGCTCACCTGGTGACCCTCCCCCCGGGCCGGGGCTGCAGAAGCCGTCCTCGGTCCAGGAGCTGTACATGAAGGAGTCCCTCTTGTGGGGCGTCCCAGCCGAGGACAGGCTCTCCTGTGGGGGACAGACAACAGCCACGATGGGTTCTCATGTTGACCTGAGCCTGTTTGTAAAGCCCCGGCTGAAGGGACTAGCGTGTAGCTCCTCTGACGGCCTGTAGGGGGCGCCCGCTGGTCTGATGCCAAAAGGCCCGCTGCCATTGTGAGTTAATGGGAACAATACGATTTAATCCTAGAAATAAATAGCAGATAATTGTTTTCACTCAGTTAGGATATAAGCAGTCAACTTGTTGACTACTTGTTGACGTTTATTTAATTTAAGATTTATTCAGTTTTGTATATTAATGAGTTTTGGACTTCTGCCAGGCAGCCATTCAATTCCCAAATCGTCGTGCCAGATATGGATCTTTTCCCCTGCGGGTCGCACTAAACCCAGGCGACTCTCTCTCTCTCTGTCTCTCCGTCCGTTCTCACCAGTCCCGTGTCGTAGTCGTCCCCGACCTCTGGTTCTCCGTCGTGTTCCTCCACCACGCTGGCGAAGCTGCTGGCGTTGGAGGAGGAGCGGGACATGTCCTGGGCCTCCGGGATGGAAGGAGCCCTGCAGCACAGAGCAGAGCTGCACCCTAGGTTAGCCTGCTCACAGAGGAACCGTCCGGGGTCAGTCAGTCAGCCAGTCAGTCAGTCAGTCAGTCAGTACTTAGGCTAAAGAGCAAACAATCATGCATGTAATATGCATTTACTTTTTTTCCCCCAATTTTTTAAGTACCGTAAAGCTCTAAATAAAGGGCTCCTATGTTACCACCAAGTTTTGGAGGTTTCAGCCATCGCAAGCTATTTCAAATTCTGCCTTTTCCAGTGCCTTAGTGACATCACAAGTGAGAGTGTCCACCTATATGTATTGATAGATAAGCCTACCAGTTGCTACAGTCCACTGGGTAGGCCGGTAGACTGATCCATCCAGTATACATCTGTATGGATACGCCCTCTTGTGACGTCACCAAGTCACAGGGCACGATGGATTCATTAGAGCTAACTGTTTTTCTACCCAGTCATTGACTACTATCTATTACACTATTCGCTGCAAAGTAAATGCCTGCACTAGCCACCTGTTCCTGGCTGTGGTTGTCTCTGGAGAGCTGTGATTGGAGGAGAACTCTTTGGCGTCCTGGAACATATGGCTACCATCTGGAGTCCTCTGTGTGTTGGGGGAAACGTCCCGACTGGAAGAGCAGAGGGAAGGATGGATTGATGAAATGGTTCAGTTCATGTGTTCAACATTAGTAGTACATATCGTCAATGTCAGCCGCAAACTGTGTGTCCTTACTACTATTCAGAGTTTCAACCGAGTTTGCCTGTTTGAGGTTGTTCATGTCACGACACTAGGCTCCCACGTTGTGCACTTGCGTTCGCCTACATGCGTATCTCTGTTATGGTAAATGTGTAGATATTAATATTTACCAAAATCAAGCTCGAATGGAGTTAGGTTTTTGAACAGCCACCTATTCGGCCATACACATGCTTTACATTTCTCTCATCCATCGCAAAGAGCAAAGTGCTGTGTTGCTAGTGTTGTTTACATGTGTGGCAGTCGTGCTTCTTGAAAAATTTTTTTGGTAATGGATGTCTTAAAGAAGTCATAGAGACTGCTACAATTTGATTCCCCAGACCGCCAGTATGGTCCTTTTCATTTCCGGCAGAACCCAGATGCAACCAGTTGTGGAGCTGGGCCTGCTCCTGACCCACACCCACCTCCTCTCCTGCACCTCCTGGATGTTCTCGATGCCGATGGCACTGCTGCGGCGCGAGCTGAAGGGTCCCGACTTCTTCCTGGTGGGGCTCTTCCCTGGAATGATCAGGGACTAGAGGTGCGGGGTCAGGCAGACACACAGACACACAGTCAGTCCCTGGGAGTAGCCACGGCCCCCTCCTTCCCTGACAAGCACAGCGTGACCAGGAGTGAATGGCGGGTGACGGTGGTGTGCAACGAAATGAATAATTCATGTGTCGCGAATTCTTGACATTATGAATCATGGGAAAACGAAATGAAATGTATTCCTGCTCCTCTTATAACGTCCTGGAGCAACACTAGGCTTGGCAGGGCTGCAATCTACATCAGGACAGGTTTCTGCCACATACGGTACATTAAACTCTGACGAACTCTGACACATACTGGGAATCGTGATGCAGACAGTGAGTCCCCATGCCGTGGAATGTAGTCATGAATACATGAGTATGCCTTGTTATTTTTGTGTGAGTGAATGGGTACATCCCAGATTTTAATGGTAACAAAACAACACAATCGATGGCTTTTTCCCCCGTTAAGTCTAAAGGTATTCCGCCCATCTTTTGGCATCGTAGCACGCACGGATAAATCGGAGAAGGACAAACACCAGGGAACACACAGGGCCTGCTGGAGCGTGGAACAACATGACGTGGGTGATGTGTGAACGACAGGGGTGGGGACAGACCAACGAGGGGTCGACGGCGTAGGGCAAACGTAAAGTAAGAGTTATACGGGAACCTCTTCTATGGTGCCTATCCCTATGGCACTGCCGCGACGTCCGTATCTACCGGGGCTTTTGCCGGGGACAAGCAATGACTGAGCCACAGACGATAGAGGAGGCAGAAACAGAGAGAGAGAGAGAGAGAGAGAGGGGGAAGAAGAGAGGAAGAGAGGGAGAGAGAGAGAGAGAGAGAGAGAGAGAGAGAAAGAGGAATTAAGGTTGAAAGAGCAGCGTCCACCAAAACCAGAAAAAGAGGCACAAAGGATCAAGAGCATCTCATGCAAACAGCAGTCGGTCAGGAGCAGCCGAGACAGGGTTGTCTGCAGCCCAGCGAGGACAGATGAGAGCGGCTTAGAAGAAGGGGTCTGGCTGCGCGGCTCCAGACGGAGGAGAGAACACTGAAGAACACAGAACAAAGGAGTCAAGAGGAGAAAGGAGGAGACGGAGCAGTTCAAGGTCCAGCAGGGGAGGGAAGGAAGGACATAGAGAAAGGCAGGGGGGCATGTCGGCTGGTCTCGGGTCCTCGACATAGCGAGTGGAAAATACTGAGAAGAGAAACACACACAGGAGAGAGAGAGCAAGAGAGAGAGAGAGAGAGAGAGATAGAGCAAGAGGGAGAGGGAGAGTGAGCGCACGAGAGAGAGAAAGACATAGGGAGAGAGGGAAAGGGAGCGAGGGAGAGAGAGGGAGAGAGGGAGAGAGAGAGGGAGAGAGGGAGAGCGAGAGGGAGAGCGAGAGGGAGAGGGAGAGAGAGGGAGAGAGAGAGAGGGAGAGAGAGGGAGAGAGAGGGAGAGCGAGAGGGAGAGGGAGAGAGAAAGGGAGAGCGAGAGAGAAAGCGAGAGGGAGAGCGAGAGGGAGAGCGAGGGGGAGAGCGAGGGGGAGAGGGAGAGCGAGAGAGCGAGCGTGCGCGAGAGAGCGAGCGTGCGCGAGAGAGAAAGACATTGGGATTGAGGGAGTGAGGGAGGGAGGATGGGAGGGAGAGAGGGGAGGGAGTAGCATACACAAGTCAAGCCCAATTTCGCCCTTAGTTGCACAATATCGATTTGGGTTAAACTAGATCCATCTGAAGTGAAAAGCCTGAGAGACCTGGAGGTGAATAAATGATAGCATAATACCCTTCATTATTCCTCAGAGACATAACTGGTATTGGCAATGAAAATGCCAACAGAAGAAAAAAGACCTCTCGATGGATCCTGTTTGACCCCATCTCTAAAAGGAACCCAGAGAAGGTTTAGTCAGAACAGCCGGGGCATGCACAGATTCAAGGACGGGTGCCCTGAGCAGGGATGTCAGTGCTACATCAACAACAAAACAACAACAACAACAACAACAACAACAACAACAACAACAACAACAACAACAACAACAACAAAGGAACCGCTGTGAATAAGCAGGTAGTGGAGGGAGGGGCGGTGGGGGGGTGGGGGGGGGGGGGGTCAGCTCCATCCATCAGCTAACCTCAGGAGGATAGAGGCACTAACCAGCGAGACGGGGCCGGGGGAGTCACAGGACGGCCACTTAGGACTCACCCCACAAAGGAGACACAGCTTGTGAATTCCAACACACACACATCCTGTTGCTCTAAACCTCTGTTTTCAACAGGGCGGCTCTCCCAACCGATGAAAGACAAAACAACAAACGAGTGGATTGAGTGAGTGAGGCTGATGCGCTCGGGCGAAACAGAAATAGCACAAATAACAGAGTGTGTTAGACAGGCCTCTTGAATGTGAAGCCGGTGGAAAAAGTTAAGATGACATGAAAGTGTGCACAGTGGCTGGATGAAAAAAGTGTTAATGTCGGTAGAAGGTTGAAGTTGAAAATGGTATGAATAAAAGTCTGCCTTTAGGAAAGTACGGGACGACTTTAGCATCCCTTATACACTACTATGTTAACATTAAGGGTTACATGTGTTCTTTTGTGTAGATATTATATGTGTATATATGTGTGTGTGTGTGTGTGTGTGTGTTGGGTGGGCCTCTGGCGAACCAAAGGGCTTCTACTTACTATCCCTGGGGCTTTGGGGCTCTCAGCGGGATTGTGGGTAAAGCTGCCGCTGTGACTAGTGGAGACAGTGTGTGACCGCTTGCTAGTGAGCCCCACGGCGTCCATAGACTGGCTCCTGCTGCGAATCACCCTCTAGGAGAGACCAGGACACACGTCAGTAGGCTTCCACACGCTACGTCTCTACACCGTCAGTAGGCTTTCACAAGCTACACAGTCGGTAGGCTTTCAAACTCGACAACGTCAGCGGGGTCAACACACTAACACCGTCTGTAGGCTTCCACGCGCTTCGTCACTACACCGTCAGTAGGCTTTCAGGAAGCCACACAGTCGGTAGGCTTTCACACGCTACACCATCAGTAGGCTTTCAAAAGATACTCCGTCTGTAGTCTTTTAGACACTACCGTCGGTAGGCTTTCACATGCTACATCGTCAGTAGGCTTTCACATGCTACACTGTCAGTAGGGTCAACGCGTTACACCGTCAGTAGGCTTTCACAAGCTACCCCGTCAGTAGGCTTTCAGAAGCTAGAGTCGGTATGCTTTCAAACGCTCCAACATCAGCAGGGTCGACACGCTACACTGTCAGTAGGAGGCCTCATCCTACTCCGTCAGTAGGCTTTTAGACATTAAACACTACACCGTCAGCAGGGTCAACACACTACACCGCCAGTAGGATAACAGAATATACACATTCCGTAGGCTTTCAACACACCACAGTCGGTAGCCTTTCAAATGTTACACTGTCAGTAGGCTTTCACACATTAAAACATTCAGCGTCAGTAGGCTACCCTGACAGCCGGCTGTCTGCGTAAACAGTAAACAGTGTGTGTCTTGGATGATAATTAGATGTATCCTATTTCTCGAGGAAGTGAACCAGACAAACGAAATGAGGCTTAAATAACTATGGAGTCCTCCATTCAGACTGAACAAACACTGTAATTAAAAGACAGAACCGAGTTTGTCTGGTTCAGGTTGTTCATGCCAGACACTAAGCTTTCTGTTTTTTGTACCTACATGCGTATCTCTGTTATGGTAAGTGTGTGAATTAGTTGTTTGAGTATGTGTCTGATATACCAACTTTGAACACATGGGGGCAGTAGCAGTCAAGAGAGGGGGAAGGGAGGGCAGAGAGAGAGAGCAAGAGAGAGAGGGAGAGGGAGAGGGAGAGAGCGTGAGAGGTGGGGGATTGAGAGAGAATGTAGAAAGCATACAGCGAGATGAGGAACTTAGTGTGCAAGCAAGGTACAGAGAGAGCACAAGAGAGACAGAGATTGGGAAAATAGATCAAAGAAAAACTATTCGAAACTCTGAGTCGGGGTCAGAGACGCAGGCAGAGAAAGAGTGTTTGGACAAAAGGCAGTGTAAAAAAATGATGTTTTTCAACATGAAGCCATGAAGAGTTTCTAGAAGTATTAGCCCAGGGATAGAGCGAGAAAGGATGAGTAGTGATCCCTGTAATACTTGGCAAGAGAGATTTACAATGAGAGAGAGAGAGAGAGAGAGTGAGAGAAAGAGAAAAAGCGAGAGCAGGAGCGAGAGCGAGAAAGAGAGAGAACTGAATCTGAGAACAGTGAGAAAGTGGCGAAAGAGCGAGAGAGGTACAGCCAGAATGAGATGAATGTATAACGAGAGAAAGAGAGAGAGAGAGAGAGGAGAGGTGCGGAGAGAAGCAACACCCAAAGATGGACCATGAATAACGAAACAGCACAATGTTGAACTGACAGAGTTGAGATGAGGAGACGAGGAAAGGGGAAGACGAGAGGAGGAGACAAGGAGACACGCAGGGGGGGGTGAGGCGTCCGCCAGCAGCATCATCAGGCCTTAATGAGGGGTCATTAAGCCGTCCATCAGATACACACACACCACCACCACCACCACCACCCCCGCCACCACCGCCACAACCACCACCTCTCCGGTCCAGGCTGCGCTCCAACAAGCTAATGGCCCCTGATGATGAGACCACCACCACCACCATCACCACCACCATCCCCACACCACCACCAACGGAGACAGGCAACACACGTGCACCACGGCGCCCACGCCCACGTGCACGTCATGGACCGCACCCCCCGCTATGATGCCACACAGACACACACTCCACCGGGGAGAGAGACGGAGGAGGCCTGTGAAATATGGCACAGCAGGCCTGGCTCCCTCTGAGTTTCAGTAGGTTTGCTACACTTTTCACAGTTTGCCATGTGTGTGAAAACGGCGAATCTCATGGGGGGGTGGGGGGAGAGAGGGTGAGATAGAGTACGGGAGAGAGAGAAAGTATTTTCACACTGCAGTGCATAACAACATAATATACCAAAATAATGTCTCTCTCTCTCTCTCTCTCTCTCTCTCGTACGTTGTGAGCAGCAGTGAGCATGCGGGTGTCTTGGCGGGGGGGGGGTACGTCAGCGGTGTGTTTACCTTAAAGGACTCGAAGAAGCCCCCCCCTCCCCCCGCTGCGGCCCCGTTCTCCAGCTTCTCGTCGTCGCCCCCCAGTCCCATCATGGCCTGGGTGTTCAGGTGCAGCTCCTCGTACAGGGTCTCCAGCAGGGCCGAGCGTGTCCGCTCCTTCACACACACACACACACACACACACACACACACACACACACACACACACACACACACACACACACACACACACACACACACACACACACACACACACACACACACGTAGACATGCATGCACACACACGAAGACACGCATATGTAGACATACACACACACACCCACACACGTAGACACACCCACAGACATACGTAGGGACCCACGCGCACACACGTAGACACACACACACACACACACACACACACACACACACACACACACACACACACACACACACACACACACACACACACACACACACACACACACACACACACACACACACACACACACACACAGGCATGCACACGTGATTAGGTCACTAGACTGATTAATAAAAAAAAATCTATAAAGGGACATTTCAACATTAACGCGATGCGTTTTGCAAGGGTTTCCTTTTCTTTTAAGGAACAATGAATAAATGCCAACAGTGGCAGTTATGTCGTAACATAAAAACACACACACCAACACCCACACCCACTCACACCAACACCCACACCCACTCACACCAACACCCACACCCACATCCACCCAGTGCCCACACACACAAACACACACACACACACACACACACACACACACACACACACACACACACACACACACACACACACACACACACACACACACACACACACACACACACACACACACACACACCCGCACCCACACCCACACCCACACCAACACACACACACACACACACACACACACACACACACACACACACACACACACACACACACACACACACACACACACACACACACACACAACCGTGTATCCAAAACTGCATATGAGCTAACACACATAAACAAGCTACCATCACCACTCGTCCCACAGCGTGCTGCAGAGGGTGCTAAATGTTTGTCGCTTAAGGTGTCGCAGGCTGCCACAGCCTCTCACCTCGAGCTTGGCAAACTTCTCCGCCTTGTAGCACGCATACTCCGCATTAATGAGCTTGGTGAAGAGGAACTCATGGAACTCCGGGCCCTGAGAGACAATCATGTATTAGAGCATTTTTTAAGTGGAACGTAGCGTAGCATAGTCTAGTGTGGTATGGTATAGAATAGCGTAGTATAGTAGTATCGCATACCCGTAGTATAGTTTTGCATAGCAAAACACAAAGAAACGCACTAAATATGTTTAGATATATTTCCTATGTTTATATGACATATATATGTATATAATGTTATGAAATATATGTTTTGTAAGCAAAGGAAATAACCCATTTATAAATGTGCTTAATTAAACATCAATCTTTGCGTATTTTCCAAATTGTGTTCCGTGTTGAATAGCAAGTGTTTTAATGAGATTCATCTGCAAAATAATATTCAGTGCGCAGGTTACACTGGTTTCACATCATTACTCAGGCCGTGCCCTCATTATGGTGGGTTGGTTTCTAAGAATAAACCCTAGTTAAAGCACACTCCCCAGTCTAGTGCATCACCAAAACCCCTTGTTAGGTAATGAGGCCTCTAACATGAGGGGAACACATTAGAATTAGGGAGACACGATTAAGAGTGCATTTAGTTGTGATGCTATTTTTGACAGGTGTTCAAGCCCGGAAAACGAATACATCTCTCAGAAGTAATTTAGCATTCACCAAAAAGGCGCTTTGGATGAAGGTCAATGGCAAAAGGTAGGGCTTGTGGGAATCTTGCTCAAGGATTCATACAGGTAGACGGCAGACATTGGGGTTTCGTGTGGGAGTCAAAGACCCTGGCCCAGACTATCCTGAGACTGCACCAGGCTTCTTCACTGTTGTACAGAGGGCCACCATTTAACCTAAGAGGACTCCAGCCAAGGGGAAAGAGGAAGACCGTGGCAACGTTTTAGTGTCAAGCTGGTTCGTCTATGAGGAATGACCTCTGACCTTTTTGAAGATGGCCGGGTCGGGCAGGGCGGGTCCAAAGAACGGTACGTCATCTCGGGCCGTCACCGACACCTGGCAGTAAAGACACACAGGTTAGCGCACTCTGGTTTCACACTCAATCCATCTATCAAGCTATCAAACTTGATAGCGGCAAAAGGAAGTGACGAACAAGGCAATCAACACAACATGAAAGAAAAGGAGTTTAATCTGAGAGTGTCCACCCAGATGCACGATAGATAAGAGCATCTCAGCCTACCCAGTGGACTGAACCAATTGCTAGGCTGATCTATCAATCCTAATAAAATTTATAATTTTGAGTAAATATAATAATAAATTGGACTTGTACACCGCTTTTCTTTAGGTATCTCAGTAACAGTACCTCTTTTATAAAAAATTAGGAGGCTTCAAAGAAAAACATGAGAAAAAAATATCAACCTTCTAGGTAGGTGAACATTCCTTGGTAGTGCCAACATAGATGGATGATACATTTTGTGATTTCACCAATACCTTTTGAACTGGCCTTTTAAAAAAGACAAACCCCAGCCAGGCTACCATCTGCTCCTATATCGCCCACAGTACACTGTGCAGGTGGATCTGTTTTTGTTGTTAATATATTTCCTCCAAGGCTCACCTTATAGGTGACATCTTGGCTGCAGGCGTTCTCCACCTGCACCACCACGTAGGCGTGCAGGAAGTTGGAGGCTATCATGTCCGGGACAAAGGGCGTGTTCTCCTCCTGGAACACCACCGCCACGATATCATTTCCTATGTGCCTCTTCCTCTGCAACTGGAACGGAAAAACACAGGCTAGGAATCAACCAACATCATTGACCGACATCATCGACTGAATTCATCGCCGACATCATCAACCAAATACATCGACCAACATCAGCGACCGATATCAACAAACAATTTATAATGATATTCCTCAAATGTCCCTATCCTTAAATATTGTCATAAATAATGATTGGTTTCTATTTTGGTATGCAATTTTGTAATTTTGCATTCATGTTTGAAAATAAAGGAAGGAAAATGTATAACATTGAACACTAAGGGCTTGAATAAAAATAAAAAAGGAAAAGGGAAAGGTTCTATACACACCTGAATCAAGCCAAGCAGATATTGTTTACTAACAATTACACCTCTGTGGCCATGAACATAAGAAACTCGTGAGAGAGAGAGAGAGAGAGAGAGAGAGAGAGAGAGAGAGAGAGAGAGAGAGAGAGAGAGAGAGAGAGAGAGGGAGTTTTCTTCCTCCTTTAACACCTAATCAATAGGAACTGCAACCCTCATAAATAGGAAAATTATTTTTTATCAATACTAAGAAGACACTTGATCCCATGGGCAGGTTTGTGTTCGTGGAGAGGCATATGTACTCTGAATGTTGGTCACTATTGAACATCTATGCTCCTAAATTCAACGACCCAGCACTTATTCAGAATAGTTGCCTCTTTACAGCACAAGCATCTGGTGTGCTGCTAATGGAGGCGATTTCCCTTTTTTTCTGGACACAGTTCTTGATAGATCCTCTGATGAATCACTTTCTTTTACCAAGGGATCAAAGTTAACAAATTATTTCATGAAGGGCTACAACTTGACAGATGTTGGATGGTGGTTACGGCCAGGAGACAGGGACTACTCTTTCATTCACACCCTCATGGTATTATTATCCAACAATCAGTGTCATAGAGGTTTGGACCTGCGATATCCTTCTCTGTTAATGAGCGATCACTCCCCCTTGGTTCTTTCTATTTCCATGCCAAATAAGATAAAAGCATCCAATAGACAGAGCTTTAACCCTTTGCTCCTGAAGCAACCAGACTTTCTCTCCTTAATTAGTAAAGTTTTCTTAAACTAACAAAAAGACACTCCGCATAGCTTATTTTTCTTTGATTCATTCTCTCAGGCCTATTCACAAACCAGGGAAAGCCCATCTGAAGGGTGCCTCCTATTGGCCAATCTCCCTTGGATTCACTCAAGGCCTGTTCAAGGGGACCCATTATTTTCTACACGAAAGGATTGAGAGATAAATATTGCGCTGAAATTCAAACGCTTTAAAATCATATCAGATGAAACCAAGTAAAGACGATAGAACATTGGTAAACAAAAAAGATGAATATAATAACTTGGATAAATACCAAACAGAGAAATTCACAAGGTCTAAACAAAGATACTATGAGCGAGGATAAACAGCTAGTAAAGTGTTGGCATGGCAGTTGAAAACAGAAGAAAGCACGAGGACAGTTAATTTAATTGAAGAATTGAAGTCAGCGATGGCAGAATCTCAAACAACCCCACGGTAATGATTTATGCTTTTAAAACATATTGTTGTTTATACTGCTCAGCCAAGTGGTGACAGGTCAGCAGTTGATTATTTCCTTTCCCCACTTAATCTACCATGTTTATCTAACGAGGACGGAAACACCCTTCTTCAATATCTGAATTAACTGAAGCTGTTAAATTGTTAACCTCAAATAAATCTCCCGGAGAAGATGGTTTCCCTCTTGACTTTTATAAAGAATTTCAAGATCTTTTAATTCCCCCCTTAATGGAAATCCTCAAATTAGCCAGGGAAGAAAAACGATTTCCTGGATCATTCTCTCAGGCCTATTCACCAACCAGGGAAAGCCCCACTGAAGGGTGCCTCCTATTGGCCAATCTCCCTTGTGAATACAGATTATAAACTAACAACTAAGATGATCTCCAGGATGTAGGAGACATATCTTCCCAGTTTGTAAATTCTGAACCAAACTGGGTTTATAATTAACAGACTCTCCGCTAATAACCTCAGTCGATTTTTTTATATTATCCATTTTGCGAAGAAATGACCTACCCAGCATTGCACTCTGCCTCAGTTCCCTCCAAAGCCTTTAGACCGACCAGAATATACTTATCTCTTTAGGGTTCTCCAAAAATGGGGTTTTGATAGTCAATTTGTAGAAAAAAAAAATATTTGTATGTATCCCCCAAGGATAGGATCCCGGTTAATAGGATTACTTCAGACTATTTCCCCATCTTTAAAGGCCACAGACAGGTATGCCCACTAACTCCAGTGCTCTTTACACTCGCCCTCGAACCTCTGGCTGAGGCCATCAAATAGACCTTAATATATGCCGCTGTGAAACCAAACTTCTCATACACAAAATATCACTTTTTGCAGACGACATTCTTCTTTTTTCAACCAATGTTAAATGCTCTCACGTCCATTTGCTAGATATGTTGAACTTTTACAGCTCAATTTCTGGTCATAAGATTAACCATGACAAGAGTGAATTACTACCTCTGCTTGTATTTATCTTTGACCCCACTCAAAACAAATTTCCCTGTAAAATGGTCAACGGGCTTAAGTACCTGGGTGTCTTGGTGCATAATGAGCTGAATAACTTATGAAGGCTTAACCTTAAGTCTGTTGCAGTGGATGGATAGTGGATGGAAAGTGAATCAGAACTATTATGCATAACCCTTTCATTTATCACTTGTTTTGGCGATATTGTCACCCAAAACTCCCCTCTGGGAAAATTTGTGTCCCTATCTTGTTCTAGAATAGACACTTTGAGTGTCTATTGGCCTCAAAGGGTATCACTTGCATCGCACATTGTTTTATGGATGGGAATTGTATGTCCGTCACGCAATTAAAGCAGAAATATCAACTACGTGACAACAACTTTATAAATATCTACAGTTAAGAAGTAATATCAGGGTTAATCGTCAAGGACAGGGGGAACCTACATGAGATGTCACCCATTGCAGTTATTTTCCATGATGGTCAACCGTATGAAACCACCAATAAGGTTTATGAAGCCCTGTTAGTCTTTCTGTTAACCTGTGAACCGGACAGATCTAGACATAGGTGGGAGAGGGACTTGGGAGAGGGACTTAGGTATTGAGATACACCCAAAACTGGGGAGGGATTAAGGTAGCATGTACTCCGAACTCAAGATATAGATTGATTGAGGTTAACTTTAGCACCGGATTTATTTCACCCCCTCCAAGCTACATGGTTCAGCCCCAGTTTCTCCCCTGATGTTTTAGATGTGATCTGGAAGACAGAACTTTCCTTCATGCCTCTTGGCAGTATAGTTAACTACAAGGTTTCAGGTGGGGGGTCTGTGATGCTATATCCACAATTCACAGAGTTACTAATCCAATGGACCCTGAGCTATGCCTTTTGGGCGAATGCACAAATTCTAATATTAGCTATTACATCACATAGTTATTTTTTCAAGCTAACAGAAATCTCAGTGGCCAATGCCAAACATGTATTGCAATGAAGTGGAAGTTAGATCTCCCATTACCAGTTGGATTGTGGCTGTCAGAAGTAAACAACTGCATTCCTCTGGAAAAAATTACCCACTCTCTAAAGAATACGATTCAATTTGTTTTTATAAAGATATGGCAACCTTTCATCGACTCCATGATGAATCTTCCATTCCACATGATGCAATGATCGTCTGCATGGTATCTCTGCTCTCACCACACTAGTGTTATAAAATAACATTCTACTGTGGTAAAGGCTAACCAATCCCTCCATTTAGAGACGTCTAATGTACTGCAAACGTTTTTTGTATTGTCAATGTGTGGCTGTATGTTTGTATACTATTTGAAAAACAAAAAAGGAAACGAGAAAAAAGAAGGAAGGAAGGAAACAATCCAATTACAGGCTTCAAAAGCGATTAGGAGCCAGGGCGTGGAGAATAGATAATAGTGTCCCACATAAAGGGCAGAGAAGCATCCTTTACTGTTGTTTCATCTCCTAAACCCCCTGAGACCTTACTCACTTCGAAGGAGGTTATTGGATGCGGGATTCATTGGGGAGATTCAGACAACAGATTCACAGTGATAAATACGAAACATGCCAGAGAAAGACGATGCACTTTCGTTTTTTTGCTGTTTGGACCAAGCCTGGGAGAAATATACATAGACATAACAGAAACACAAATCAATAAAGATGATCCAGTTCAGGAACTTTTGTTTTTAGCACATTCAACATTGAACGGAAAATACCAACTGTTAAATCAGACATTAGTATTATGTAATAATTCAGCATTGCCTCAAATATTTATACTGCAGATTTATGGACAGTTCTGTTTGGCTGCTTGATGCGCAATCGCTTTATTGCCAAAGATGCCGGGATAACTCGATAGCCATATATTACTGGATTACTTTATAGCCACTCATGTCCGGCGGGCCATGATGCTTGTTAGAAGAATCGTCTTCTGTAAAACCCGGCAAGCTTCCAAAGATATTGTCCCTTAAGGCATGGATATCAGAAAATATAACAGAATCAAAGCAACATTGAAAATGAAACGTCAAATGTAACGAGCTATACAGCAAAAGGGGGACACATACTTTCAACGCACATTCTCTTCATCAACACAAATTGGCCTTGGACTGAAAATGCTCTCTGCATTTCAAACAAGCAACAAGCAACGATCATAAAAAAGCCCAAGGGTTGCCAAAGCTGAAGCTTTAATATAAGTATATTAAGCTAGTGGTAGCAATGGTAAGGTTTTAAAAGATTTATAGAAAAGCACTGTGTGTAAAAGCAGTGTGAGGGAGGTCACACGGGGAGAAGTGTTACTGTTTCGGGTTGGTTGACAGCAGGTATTCAGGAGCAGCGTGGGGTTCCCCGGTTTCACTATGTGCTACTTTACCCCCACCGCGACCTGCAGATGGACCGCTAATTACACAGCCATCACGCACGGTCGGGGGTCTTCCCATGAAGCACCGCACCTGCCATGACTGGAACTCACTCCGGAGACACGGTGGGGCTGTGGTTATGGGTGATGATAAATCTTTTCTCACATATTGTAATGTTATTGTACACCTCATTTTGCATCACTAATTTGCCTCGCTGTTCTGCATGTCATATTCAATATGATATCATAATGTTCGACATCATCACAATAATATTGCGACAGCAGATTCAAATCCTATTCGTATTCATCCTTGTATCATAACAGTAATCCCATAACGTCAGGTCACGAGAGTATTTCTGAATTTCATCTTTTGCTCCGATGATGGATAAGAGGATGTGACTAAGACGCCCCCTTGGCTCTTTGACATTAGGATTTTTGGTCATACGTATTTCGAAAGGTCTGAGTGGCCTTCTCTTCCAAACCTCGGCTGTCAACTGTCCGCCTCGGCCCGAGAGGAAGATGAGGTAACCCTGAATCATCTCACCGAAGTAAGCCTTAGAAAAGGCTCAAAAGAACACAAAACTAGTAAAAAAAGACCTTGCAGATTAAATCAGGAGAGTAGTCTTGTCTCTATAGTAGACTAGAGCAGCAAGGAGGGCATTAGAAAAAAAATAATCTGAGCTTTCATGTTTGGATTACGCTAAACTTTTGGTTTCAGCCTGTAGATTTCAACTGCACCAGCTGTTTTGTTATCAATAAATGGGATACCAGACAGAGTTCATTAAACAGCAGCTCATTGGTGAAAAAACACAAGATTCTGTTCTCTGCACCAATATCAGAACTTGAAATGGGAAGTCAACTCATGTGGGAGTTTAGTAGAAAATGGAAAATGGGACAGCTGAGCCTTTGTGTCGCCTATAAACCGGCATGCTTATCATTGCATAAGCCTCACGCTTTTACACACCCACACAAACACACAAACACACACACACACCCACACAAACTTTTCCGGTAGTGCATCGAAATTGCAGATACATGTGTGTTAGGAGCAGGTAGGGGCAAAGACATCTTGCAGATGGATTTCACCATACACTGTGGACATTTGGGAGTGTCAGTCGAACCCTACCCACTATAGTATCCTACCTGGTGTTAATCATGCTGCTACTGCTGCCAAAGTGTGACCGCCATTTGCGCTACAACAATCCCTCTGTTCGATCTCGCTCCTCGTGCAGCTATTCTCCTTGCCTTCCCTGCACTACTTTGTTCCTCATTATGAGACAAAGGGGATCATGAGCATGCACAGCGATCGCGCCCTCTGTTAGTTAGATATACTGAATGATCACATAAGTGCTTGGTTATATTAGAGTTCCAATGCTGAATACATGTCCAGCAGTCCAGCGATGGATCAGTTCACATTCAAATGTTGCACCCGAGTTAAAACGTAACGTAAGAAATGGAGGTACCTGCTGTGAGTCTCCCTCTGTGTAGGGCAGCTTGGTGGAAACATGGAACATGATCTCCTTGTTGTGGAAGTTAGTGTAATACGACTCGGTCCCTGTCTGCCCGTGGGTGACGTCCAGACCACCACGGAACCTGGGATGAGGAACCAGGAAAGAAGGGCGAGGAGAGAGGCGTGAAACGATGACCGAATGAACGACGAGAGCGGAGGAGAGATATGGGGACACCGGGGACGGAGGTAGGCGGGAAGAGGAATAGGCGAAGAGGAGATAAGAGAACATTAAATAGATAAGGGTGAGAAATAAAGAGAGCAGAACAGAGGAGCGGGAATGTCCCCCACATAGCAAAGAGGAGATGAGGAGAAGAGGGAACAGGGAAGAAAGTGAAAGAGATAAGGTGGAAGAAATAAGAAAATGAATGACATGAGGAAGAAGAGAGTGCTGACGAGGAGAGAGGGGCCGCACAGGGAAGAGGGGACGCCTCAAGAAGGGAAGAGAGAAGGAGGGAGGAGAAAAGAACAGAGGATGGCGGGAAGAGAAGACGAGAGAAGAGAGGCGGAGAGGAGAGAGATACGGTTCGGGAAGCCATCCCCGTGTGCGGCGAGAGAGCGAGGCTGCTAAAGCACTCCAGAGCTTTTATCCCTCATTATGGGATAGACAAGGGCACCTATGTACGTTCAATGACAATGTCAACAGTGACTACAGAGAGCATGGCACTAACTCAAGAGAATCACAAAAATATATCGCGAGCAAGCTAGTGGCATGACAGAAGCCCTGGTGGCCTCATTCCTTTACAGCAAGGGGGATGAACGAACAAGCTGCCTGGAGTTTGATGCATGATCGAGGAAGTTGCTGGTAGAGAATAGCAGAGGGCCAATTAACGCAGGCTCCAAAGGGAGAAAGAAAACAAGTTTTAAGGTTACCCTTTGAAATCATGGAGCTCAATCTTCTGGCCCAGAAACTCCAGGAACTCCACAAAGGCAGGACTTTCATCCATGTTCCCAAAGAGTTCTTCTTCGGTGGTCTGTCAGGGTTGTTAGCAATAAAAACAACAGAAACTGATATTTTACTTTGAAAGTGAACAACAACTGCGACGACAAGCTCGGCAAGGAAAGATTAAAGGAGTCGGTGAAAAGTCCCACTCACCTGGCTGAACTTCTGATAGACCACGCCGAACTTGAAGTTGTTGCTGATAACGTGCTCGTCAAACGTGACGATGAGTCTGGAGGCCTGGGAACAGAGTTAGAATAAAGAAAGCAGTTGATTTATGGCCTGGATCAGAAAGCCTTGGGCACGCCATGTTGGAGGTGAAAAGAGAGGGAGATGTATGAGGTATAGATGCTGATGTAATGCAGATATATTTAAATATGCAGAATCATGGCTGGATTGCGGCCAATGAGTATTGATGAGAGTGACTGAAGATGATCACCTTACTACTATCTGACCCATCCCAATCAAACTAGCAACAATCTTTCTATTTATCCTCTTTATCATCTACAATTCTATTATTCTTATGAGTACTCCATAGACACATATTTTCTGTATATCTGTTGTTGCCTTGTCTATTTTGCTTATCTCTTTCTCTTTTGTTTATTCTACTGCTGTGCCGTACTGGCTGCTGTGGCACCACACTTCCCGTAGGAGATCAATAAAGCAAAAAGAGTCTTATCTTACCTTCGGGTACAGAACCGGGTAGAATCGATCCACATTCACCTCCTCACAAACAAGCTGGGGGACGAGGAGGGGAGAGAAGGGTTACGTTACAGCGATGGAGAGAGGACGTGCGGGGAAGCTGCAGGGGTGTGGATGTCCCCTCTTACCTTGGCCATCTGAACCACGTTGGGGAACTCGGTCAGGCAGGAGATGGGGATGACGTCGTGGTGGGTTTTGAACTTGGTCCTGAAAACAGAATCGAATGTTATTCCATCTATGATTCTCGTGTTTTCTTTGGGACTCCTCTGACAATAAGATTGGACTTCAAACCCAGGCCCACACATAGACCCTGCTATCCACACAGAGCCACATAACAACACCAAATGTTTTTTGTCCTTCTAAAGGTTAATGGAAACACGCTGATGTCGCACTCTTTTGAGACCAGCCACATTCACGCTTTTATTGTAATAAGCAAATAAAAAGCTTATTTCACCTCCCAAATGACCCCGGACCCGCATGTGATGCTACCTCTCATCAATCTCTTTCCAGCTACGTGGGCTGGCTCACGGGATCCAGGCACTAGCATCACACCCCATTAGCTACGCTCAATACATAACAATAAACACAGGGGTGGAGGTTGCGCACCACCCTCTTTCCAGGCCATCTGTGTAGCGTGAGTTTCATAACGAAACAGGATGTAGTAAGGTACATACTACATCCTGTATTGACCAGACCCAACCCAACTCCAAGCTGTGCTTCTCTCTGCATTTTGTCCCTTCACAACCGACAATGACGGTTTACACACAACAAATAGCAAAGTACAGATTTTAGTCCATTGCTCTTTCTATTTCACAATTATCATGTGAGCGAAGAAGGGAGAAGGGCATCTCTCTCTCTCTCTCTCTCTCTCTCTCTCTCTCTCTCTCTCTGGAGGTTGAAACAGGGGGAACATGGGTGGGCATGAATGTGTGTAGGGAGAACACACAGGAATATTGCTTAAAGTACCTCTCGCCCTGTGATAGAGATCAACTAATCTGTTTTCATGCATCGACTACCCGGGTGCCACACACACACACACACACACACACACACACACACACACACACACACACACACACACACACACACACACACACACACACACACACACACACACACACACACACACACACACACACACACACACACACACACACACACACACACACAGCAGCCCGTTCGTCAGCTGCGGTCAAATATGGAGAGACGCCGAGATCGTTTAATGGCCTGTGGCATGTGCCACCGCGACCACTGACATACCATGGCATATGCCGTTCTGAAACGGTAACTGCCGTCGCGACCACAGACATACCATGGCATATGCCGTTCTGGAACGGTAACTGCCATTCTGAAACGGTAACTACCGTTCTGAAACGGTAACTGCCGTCGCGACCACTGACATACCATGGCATATGCCGTTCTGGAACGGTAACTGCCGTTCTGAAACGGTAACTGCCGTTCTGAAACGGTAACTACCGTTCTGAAACGGTAATGCCATGGCATATGCCTTTCTGGAACGGTAACTACCGTTCTGAAACGGTAACTGCCGTTCAGGTGGAACGGTAACTGCAGTTCCCAACAATGGTATGTGACACCAGCATAACTCCTCCGTATAATTTCAAGACAGGTATTGCCATAAATGTAAAGGTATATATTTGGTATTTATTGACACAATATCACAACATAACGCCGTAAATAAAGGGATTTACACGTTTCTCTCGTCCGTGCTGTTGTTATGATATTTCCGATCTGTTTGTTGTTGCTTTTGTAATGACAGATGCTTTTGAAAACAGCCGGACTTGCTCCGGTGACGGTAGTTATAGCCTAGCCTTCTAGGTGGCCATAGAGCTATAGTCTATTGCTTTGTTCCCATATCCATACTATCCGCAGTCATTATACTTTATTTTAGTATGACTTCTTTTTTATATAGTTTGAGTACGTAGTGCGTTGCAATTAAGATCAGGGCGAAAGGAAGTGTAGTGAAAGGACCCGGATGGTATACTCAAAACGGTCAAACCGATGAGTGTGGAATCGTGGATTGTACACCTTTCGTGCTCCACGGCAGCGATCTTAGCTACGTAGCTGAAGAGGCGGAGCCAGGCTGAGCCAACGTCGGCGCATTTTCTTTAATAGGTCCATGCATTTTCCACGTATCCTGCATTAATGGAGTCATTTTGTTGTTTTAATAGCTTTATAACTACTATGTGTAAAGAGTTCACCGTTCAAAGCGAGATGTTTATTGCGGTTGCGATCGTAGTTTCCGGTTAGTGCACCAGAGCCAGGTCCCTTTAGGCGTGGCACTGTAGGCTATGGCTAGACAGTCATCCATTTTTCCACTCGTGTTTTATCAAGATGTTCTAGTAGCGTAGCCTATAATAAAGCCTACTGTATGACTGCTTCAGCTCATAACTATTCAATAGGCCAAATATTAAGTTTTGCATTTGTTGTTATTGGTGTTTAACCAAATAATTTAAGCAGGCCTATAGGTTCCTATCATTTAACCCTGATCCAGTGTCATAAACCTTTCTATATCGACATGATCCAGTGGTATCATGGCATACAGGCCAAAAGTTTTTCCGCTGGCAAGCCAATTATGTTAATCGGAAGTTCCATTTCCTACTGGAACCACCGTTTTTCCGCTGGCATGCCACTCATGTAAAATGGTATTACCAGTTTCTACTGGCACCTACCGTTTTTCCGCTGGCATGCCACTCATGGAAAATGGTAATTACCAGTTTCTACTGGCACCTACCGTTTTTCCGCTGGCATGCCACTCATGGAAAATGGTAATTACCAGTTTCTACTGGCACCTACCGTTTTTCCGATGGCATGCCACTCATGGAAAATGGTAATTACCAGTTTCTACTGGCACCTACCGTTTTTATAAGAATGATTGTGTAGCTGTGAATCATGAGTGGTATGTGTGTATGAACGGGCAAATACCACAGGAAAGGAATATCTACTGGCAAACGGTAGGTGCCAGTAGAAACTGGTAATTACCATTTTCCATGAGTGGCATGCCATCGGAAAAACGGTAGGTGCCAGTAGAAACTGGTAATTACCATTTTCCATGAGTGGCATGCCAGCGGAAAAATGGTAGGTGCCAGTAGAAACTGGTAATTACCATTTTCCATGAGTGGCATGCCAGCGGAAAAACGGTAGGTGCCAGTAGAAACTGGTAATACCATTTTACATGAGTGGCATGCCAGCGGAAAAACGGTGGTTCCAGTAGGAAATGGAACTTCCGATTAACATAATTGGCTTGCCAGCGGAAAAAATTTTGGCCTGTATGCCATGATACCACTGGATCATGTCGATAGGGTTTATGACACTGGATCAGGGTTAAATGATAGGAACCTATAGGCCTGCTTAAATTATTTGGTTAAACACCAATAACAACAAATGCAAAACTTAATATTTGGCCTATTGAATAGTTATGAGCTGAAGCAGTCATACAGTATAGGCTTTATTATAGTCTACGCTACTAGAACATCTTGATAAAACACGAGTGGAAAAATGGATGACTGTCTAGCCATAGCCTACAGTGCCACCCCTATAGAGTGGCGAAGTCACGCCCCTTCCGGTAGGGCTCATGGGACCTATGAGATCGAAAAATATGAATGGGTGTCAATGGAGAGAAAATAATTATTTTCTGGTCCCGGTCTTTATATGCCCTGGATTACACATATGTTGTTTGTGGATTTAAAGGATAATTTTTCATGCAAAGAGTTCGACCGTTTATTGTGCAATTGTTCAGATAAAGGCTGTAGAGAAAACACAACGAGAAAGACTACACGGCTCGTATGTGACGTCACGCTCCCTGCGACTGGCGTGGAGAAGACCGACAATCTTGCCATCGGCATAACTGAAACTCTGCACGTGCCCCGACTTATAATGGTGTTCACCTCTTTCGATGCTTTTATCCTCCCCTTGGAAAAAGCGGTGAAGTGGGGCAGAGAGATCGCCATCTCTGGGCCGAGTTCCAAGGGCGGGTGTGGTGACGTATATCATATGCGTTGAGAGCAGCGAAGAGCTGTAGTTCACAAAGCGGCCTCACATAAAACCTAAAATTATCAAACTTCTTCACGAACATTTTTAGTTTTCTTTGCATGAAAAATTATCATTTAAATCCACAAACAACATATGTGTAATCCAGGGCATATAAAGACTGGGACCAGAAAATAATTATTTTCTCTCCATTGACACCCATTCATATTTTTCGATCTCATAGGTCCCATGAGCCCTACCGGAAAGGGCGTGACTTCGCCACTCTATAGGGACCTGGCTCTGGTGCACTAACCGGAAACTACGATCGCAACCGCAATAAACATCTCGCTTTGAACGGTGAACTCTTTACACATAGTAGTTATAAAGCTATTAAAACAACAAAATGACTCCATTAATGCAGGATACGTGGAAAATGCATGGACCTATTAAAGAAAATGCGCCGACGTTGGCTCAGCCTGGCTCCGCCTCTTCAGCTACGTAGCTATTAGATCGCTGCCGTGGAGCACGAAAGGTGTACATCAATCCACACTCATCGGTTTGACCGTTTGAGTATACCATCCGGGTCCTTTCACTACACTTCCTTTCGCCCTGATCTTAATTGCAACGCACTACGTACTCAAACTATATAAAAAAGAAGTCATACTAAAATAAAGTATAATGACTGCGGATAGTATGGATATTGGAACAAAGCAATAGACTAGCTCTATGGCCACCTAGAAGGCTAGGCTATAACTACCGTCACCGGAGCAAGTCCGGCTGTTTTCAAAAGCATCTGTCA
This sequence comes from Gadus macrocephalus, assembly GCF_031168955.1. NCBI lineage: Eukaryota > Metazoa > Chordata > Actinopteri > Gadiformes > Gadidae > Gadus > Gadus macrocephalus. Next base: position 5,934,405 of record NC_082394.1, read on the forward strand.
TTACAAAAGCAACAACAAACAGATCGGAAATATCCTAACAACAGCACGGACGAGAGAAGCGTGTAAATCCCTTTATTTACGGCGTTATGTTGTGATATTGTGTCAATAAATACCAAATATATATACCTTTACATTTATGGCAATACCTGTCTTGAAATTATACGGAGGAGTTATGCTGGTGTCACATACCATTGTTGGGAACTGCAGTTACCGTTCCACCTGAACGGCAGTTACCATTTCAGAACGGTAGTTACCGTTCCAGAAAGGCATATGCCATGGCATTACCGTTTCAGAACGGTAGTTACCGTTTCAGAACGGTAGTTACCGTTTCAGAACGGTAGTTACCGTTTCAGAACGGCAGTTACCGTTCCAGAACGGCATATGCCATGGTATGTCAGTGGTCGCGACGGCAGTTACCGTTTCAGAACGGTAGTTACCGTTTCAGAATGGCAGTTACCGTTTCAGAACGGCAGTTACCGTTCCAGAACGGCATATGCCATGGTATGTCAGTGGTCGCGACGGCAGTTACCGTTTCAGAACGGTAGTTACCGTTTCAGAATGGCAGTTACCGTTTCAGAACGGCAGTTACCGTTCCAGAACGGCATATGCCATGGTATGTCAGTGGTCGCGGTGGCACATGCCTCAGGCCAATAAACGATCTCGGCCCTACTGCAAATATGTGAACAATGGAGACGCCGAAGATGAAGGGCTGTTATTAGTCTGCCACTACAGAGGTGATAGAGCGAGAGAGAGAGAGAGAGAGAGAGAGAGAGAGAGAGAGAGAGAGAGAGAGAGAGAGAGAGAGAGAGAGAGAGAGAGAGAGAGAGAGATGGAGAGAGAGAGAGAGAGAGAGAGAGAGAGAGAGATGGAGAGATAGAGCAATAGAGAGTAAGAGAGTAAGCGACTTGAAAAGAGGAAAGTAAGTGAGAGAAAAGTAATCAAGAGAAAATGGGGTAAAGAGAATGTTCGAGGGAGACGTAAAGCATAATACAAAGATAGATACAGAGATATACAAACAAAGAGAGATAAACACCTAACAGTGGGTGCAATAGAGAGAGAGAGAGAGAGAGAGAGAGCGAGAGCGAGAGCGAGAGAGAGAGAGAGAGAGAGAGAGAGACATTGAGAGAGAGTGAGACAAGACAAATAAGCGGGAGGGTTATGCAGACAAAAATAACCGAGGGTAGCGCCCAACCTGAGCATCAGCCTCAGGTGCTCCTGGTCCCCGATGACGTCATACTTCAGGGAGAACACCAGCTGTCCCAGGACGGCGTCCATGGTGTAGTAGTTAAAGTGTTCCTGGGGAGACAGGACGCAGATTGACCTTCACTCTTCAAGGTCCCCACAAGATCTAGTCTTGCTGGCCTCACAAGGCCTACATTTTGAGGACGCTGTGGTACACACGATACATTACAGTGTCCTTTCCTAAGTGATTGGTCTACTGTGTTAGTCTGCAGCTTGCTGTGCCGCACGTAGACCACACCCTAATGCCTTTACACTGTTGTTTAGCCATCTTCATGAATGCCTAGAGCCTAGTTTGCTCACATGAGATACAACTGATATCGGATCAGTCTACTGTCCCCACGTAGTCAACAGTCTAGAGACCTACTGTTCCCGTTTCTTGTACCAGCCTACTCTCTCCATATTATTAGTTACAGTAATTATCATTACACAGTATCTTTTTTGTGTATACTATGGGCATAGCACTTTGTTTTTATTGCACCAAGCAGTAAATAAAGTCCCATTCATTGAATAAGGTACTGTAGTGTTGTTCTACCCAGGTGGAGCCAGGCTTCCCCTCACCTTGCCCATGAACTGTTTCCTGTAGGTCTTAGCCAGGCTGTTGGTCTCCAGCTTGATGTTGGACCCCCCCGCCCCGGTGGGGGTGGCAGGCAGGGGCTGCTCTGTGTCCGGGGGGATCCGGGGCTCGTGATTGGTCCCCTCGATCCAGTAGCCCCCAAACTGGGGCAGCAGGATAAGGGGGAAGGGGCTCGTACGACCCAGGACCTGTCCACGACCCCGGGAACAAGAAGATGGGAAAGATCAGATCGAATAATAAGACAATACATACTCTTGTTTACATTGTCAGCTACTTATCCTCATCCTCTCAAGTCTGACGGTGAATAGTATTTATATCGACCGTAAATATGGTTAATATCGATCACATGAGATCTACCTCCACTGACATCCTCTCTGTCCTGCTGCTGCTGCTGCGGCAAATGACCTCCTGAAGGATCACTCCTCCTAGACCTCCGACAATTGATCCTGTGCTAACATCTCATTTGACTTGGAAATCCAAAGTCTAGGGAGGAGGAACGCCATGTCACTGCAGCTGTCCGGTCGTCCAGAGCGCCAGGATACTGACGCCTGGCGCAGTCACCCAGTGTTAAGAGGAACCGACTTTAAAACTTGTTTAGCGAGTGCATAACTTGACCTTGTAGTTCACGTCTATTTCCCTTTTCCTGACAATGCTGCTGCTGCCGTTAAACTGAACAATTGTTCCGTGTACGTGTGCCATGCGAGTTGGTCTGAGAGTGCGCACCTCATGGACACTGGGGTATGGTATGTAGTCCTCCTCCGTCTGTGGAAACAATCAACAAATCAACAAATCAACAAATAATAAAAAACAAAAGGACTAACCATGTTAGCAATCGACACCATGGTTCAAGACACCATGTGTCTTACAGAGAAACAAATGAACAAACATGCAATACCTATTGCTACTATCAGGACAAGGGGCAAGCTGGTCATAACAAGACTTGCAGTCCTCTTCTGAGCTTGTCATCGGTAGCACACAGCACAGGGGTCCGTGGGTAGCCAACAAGGAGGCCGGACCTGACAGATGCTGGTGGGAAGCTATGGCCACTTGCCCTCGCTGTTTAATGCGACTACAGGGAGCCTGATGGGTGAGAACTAGCCGTCCGTGCAGAAATACGTTGCATCGCGCAAAGTTCATAAACTCAAACATTGAGTGAGATGATGAAGTCGCACTGAAATTAATCATTGTGTTGTTGTGGAACTACCGTGCCTAAAGCCATCTGAATGATTAGCATTTTGGTCAATTATTCCATGAATTTTAATATTCATGGGAATTGAATGTGGCGTTAATGCCATCATAATGCATCACCCATGCCAGTAACCGAAGGCTATTCAAATGGGTCCTTTCAACGCTGGAAACAACACATGGTAGAAGCCCTACTCACACCTGGTGACCAGTGCACCTGGATAGCGACTATCCACACACACACACAAATGTAGGTGTGAATCCACCCAATCTGGACTAGCAAGAGAATCTCATTCTGATCGCACCTGAACAAAGACAATAGCGTCTGTTCCTTTGGAGGTTTTAAGAACCCCAATCCCTGCTGAAGGGTTTCCGTTTGCTCGCTGTTAGAATCAGTTTGAAGAGCCTTCATTGGTCAATGGAGGACGGGATGTGTGAGGAGTAAGAAGTGGTTCAGGTCCTGTTGAGTTCCCCCGTTCAGCCGGCTAGCCTCCTGAAGCCTGCCTGACAGCAGATAAGGCTGGGCTCTAAGACGGGACCGTTTCACAGCTCATGACCGGGGCTGTGGGTCCACAGGAAGATAGAGGGGAGGAGGGGGAAATCAGAACTCACTTTGAGGGGGGGAGGGAGGGTGCAGCGTTGCTCGTCCATCCTGCTAGCCTGTGGAGAGAGAGCGGGAACGAGAGAGAGAGGAGAAAGAGGTTGAAGTCTGAGAGACAGCTTAATCTACACATGAACACACAGGTTTGTGCTAGGGTTTGGTGGTCGGTAAATAAACCTTGCCTGCCGTGCCACTGAGTGATATGAAGTCATAAATAACAATTTGAAGCAACAAACAGCTTTAAGTAGACGGAATACACAAGGAAGATGAATACTTTTGTAAATATTTAGGCATGAGGGAATTAAGAAAGCAGGTAATGAATATGAACGACGAATGAGTGAGTGAGTGAGTGTACGTGAGTGTGTGCGTGTGTCGTGCGTTAGAATAAGAGTTAGAAGAGGCTAGAGCAGAACAGGATGTGGTTGGCAATAGGAAAGGTGTCAAACGGCCTTCAGTTTGTTTTTTAAAAGCCAACAGGGCTAACTAGGGGTTTCTAAACGGTTATTAAAAAGTTAATATCGGCTGACAGGCAACAAAGTCGTGATTGATCCCCTTGCATGAGGCACCATAAACAAAAACAAACACAAAGGCCAATTGGGACACTGGAACACTGGAAGTGTGTTTATGTGCACACCTATTATATATTACTCCAAAGATTAATAAAAGTAAGGCCACACACTTAAAAATGAGTGATTATGGCTCTAAGAGAAATCCCAGTCGAGGTTGGTCTCTTGCATACTAAAACCTCATCTCCTCGTCTCTCCATGTTCAACCCAATGTTAGGTTAATTGAGTCCCCATATGTTTACCATCCCCCTTTCATCTGCCTCCAGCCCACAAACAAGCTCGCTTTGAACTCATCGTGAAGGGAAGGCGATGGACTCACCATCCCCTGTCCTTAATAATTACATGCATATTCAAATAAGCGTATATTTGGAAATATCGGCTTGGTTCTGATGGTGCTTGGAGTGAAATTGGGGTTCAATTATTCTTTTTTTTTTTTATGGTCTGATCACTTTCCATTTTCACCCCCGGAAGATTGAAACTGCTTCCCGATTTTGGAACATCTAAATTCACGGTGAATATATTTGCCATACTGTTTATAAAATGACCGCTTTTGCCACTGCAGTTCGACAACATTAAATATATTCAACACAACTGGGTTTAACGTTGTAAAATAAAGCACCAAGGATCCACCCATCCCTCTTTTATACAACGCAACATATGTTATGATGGCTGGCCAGGCGACCTTGGAAATCAAATGGTGCATGGAACCAGCAACTCAATAGAGTCTTATCAGAGTAAACAGCTATAGTCTCCTATAGCTCATAACATCCATTATGGCTCCTCTCCATTCAGGGGCATGGGCTGCCGAGCACACAAGTCGGGTGACCCTGCATTGATCAGCTGTTGATTACGGTGAAAAGGCTCCTTTGACGTGTTTCTCTTCGAAAAGGATCACTTAGTTTGGTTCAAAAGCAAGTCCTCATTTTCAACACTCACAACACCTACTGCAGCAAAGTGAATACCCATTCCCTTTTCATGGATAATGATGTTTTGTCCGGTCGTCAGACCAAAAATAATCATGCTACATCGGCCATGGCCGATGTAGCATGATTATTTTTGGTCTGACGACCGGACAAAACGAGCTCTTTGCTGGGCAAACACCTTTGTACAGTTTGTTTCAGATGTGACGACACATTACTAAAGCAGTTCTCGAAAGTCAAATCCATAATGTGGAGGTTCAACTATGAACTCAATCTCCAACATGTATGAAACTAGAAACTAGAAAAATTATTCAATCTGTGAAATTAAAACAAAAGGCTGTGCGGCGTCAGACGTTAAGGTAGCGTTTAAAAAAAAAAAAAAAAAAACGGTTGTAGAAATAAAACAGAAAATACAATACATAAAAAAGCAGTTAAATTGAAAGAACACAGCGAAGCAACAGAGAGACTGAACGCTGAGAGAGACGGTGTGTGAGGCAGCAGTGGTCGGAGGGAGGTTGGCTGCGTAGCAGGGGGGGGGGGGGGCAGGGGGGGCACGCTAGGCACAGGGCAGGGGACGTCACAACTTACGCTACCTGCATCCTCTCGATCATTGCAAACAGGTCCGTGGTCTGGGGAGAGGGGAGAGACCACACATCCAACAAGGAGAGGGCTTTGTTTGTTGGTCTGATAGCAATGCTCTTCATTTATACATCAGCACTGTATCAATATGGTGACATGTAGGGCCTTACATTAAACCACACACACACACGCACACGCACACGCGCACACACACACACACACACACACACACACACACACACACACACACACACACACACACACACACACACACACACACACACACACACACACACACACACACACACACACACACACACACAGCGCTATAATGTTGTGTAACCAGACAACCTGGCACACATCCAAGGCACTGGGAGATTGAGCCGGTAAACGGTCCGGTTTAGTGATGAGAGTATGGTGGTAGAGAACTAGGCACTATAGACAGATTCTAACTTAGACTAATGACCACTCTCTGAGGCAAGACACAATGTCGCAATCAATGAGGCGACAGTCAATACAACCTTTATAGGCAATTTCCCTTAATGGAGTCCCATAAACTCGGGAGGCAGAAAGACCACGCCTGCTACTCCACCTACCTAACAACGCGTATTTAACCTCCACTTTTCTACCCGTCTCCCTTAGCGTACTTCACGTCTCCTCCCACCCGTTTCTTGTACCCGTTTCTACGTGCCCAGGAGAGGGATTCATAAATACAGATCAACGCAAAGGTGACCGCGCAGAGCTCAACGTGAAAAAAAACACTTCCCCCGAGCACTCCATCCACCCATGAGCTAACCACATCCGCCTCCCTCAATATGTATAAACTAACCTGACTGTAGGCTGGTGTCTAAGGGGTGGTCGTGTGAACTTTCAATAGTGTGACACATAAAGGAAACGTCCCCCATTGCCTGGATCCACCCTACAGCCTTATCTCTGCGGATTAATTCCCTCTCTCTGACTCAAGCACATTCAGCTTATTTAAAGGTAAAGCTGCCATGGGTCAACCTTTACCTTTTAAACAAGTCTCTCTCTTCACGGTTTCTTTTATTAATTGAGAGAGAAAACTGGCTTGCAGGCATTGTTATCATTATTAATGTGAAACGTGTGGGCTTTACTAAAGTTATAAACCTTACTACGCAGCCATTTAGGGTCACACTTTCAGTTACTCATGACAACACACCCAACAACAGGATCTCCGTGGGAACAACTACCTTGTAGATGCATGAATGAAACACACATGTGTTGGCCAAGAAGGCCGATTTTGTAATCGATAGCGTCCGGCTCAACCCGTCCGACAGGATGGAGTCTATTGAGCAGTTATTACTAGAACAGAATGTGTGAAATCCTCAAACCACAGCCGTAATCACTGAAACTGTCAGCTTCCACATGAGCCGTTTTATTTGCAGAGCAGAGACTACACCCATGCACTCCTTTCCTTACTGCGAGGAGATGGCCAACGATACAGTGCACTTGCACCATGCTGGGTTCACCAGAGGTTGATAGGATTATATTTCTTTTATGATGTTTTTTGGGGGGGATTATAGTAAAGTATTATATATTGTAAAATAGTATATAATAGTACAGTACAATGCAGTATGCTAAATACCTCATCAATAAATATTACTCAATTCTGAGGTCTAACAAGCTCACAATGCTTTATTGGTCTTGTTAATCCAAGTACAAAGTGCCATTGTAGATGCTTTGTGATTACTGCAATTGATCATTTCACAATGTGTTTTATTTCGCCATATGTCACTTGGGTCATGTATCATTGTGTCTTGCTGGGTTTACCATAAATGGATAGGATTTACATTGTATTCTATCATTTTTTTATTATAGTATAGTATTATATATTTAGTATATAATACTAGGGTACAATGCAGTATGCTATGCAAAATACTACATCAATAAATACTACTCATTTCGGAGGTCTAACAAGCTCACAATGTTTTATTGGTCTTGTTAATGTAAGAGTACAAAAGTGTCAATGTAAATGCTTTGTGATTAATGCAAATGACCATTTCACAAAGCGTTTTATTTTGCCACACGTCACTTGTGTTATGAGATTCTGTGGCTTGACGTTGGTGATAATGCAAAGACAATGTTCCCATATGACCCATGGAGCACAAATACATGCAAAACACATGCAAAACAAATGCAAACCCCTGCAATGTGTGTCTCCTGCAAATGCATAGAGACTTACACACACACAATAGGTTATGCATATATGCTTACTCATCCACAGTCACACATGCATGCATGCATTTACACATGCACATGAACACACATACACACCCACACCCACAAACAAACAGACACATGCTTGAACAGAAATACAATCAGTAACAAACATCAGACCTCTTGCCTTACATTTTAAACACATTGTTTAAAATGAGGACACAGGGTTAGACACACACACACACACACACACACACACACACACACACACACACACACACACACACACACACACACACACACGCACACGCACACGCACACGCTCATGAACACACCTGATCATGCCAGAATAAATAGGAAGCCTCATAGCCCATCATTATCTGCGCAAAAAACTCAGGTACAGTCACTTTTGTTGTGACATACGTCCAGTCACAAATAAATATTTGACTTTCCAATGTTGGGATTACCGCCTCACACAACATTTAATAATATACCATTTATCCCACTTTGTCTGTTTGTATAGGTACAGGTTTGAGTGTGAGCGTGTGTGTGATGAAGGAGTACGTGTGTATGTTATGGTTGAAGAATCCTCGTAGAGTTAATAAGTAACAGATTCCAGGTAGCACTGAGTGTGCCTCACCTTTGAGCATCGAGACCTCTCCTATAACAAATCCCATAAAATACATAAAATAAAACGCCGCTTTGCTCACAATCTGATCTGAATCAATGTCTAATCAACGAGCCAATCATCTATCGCTCGGGTTCGTCTGACAAATCAGGCGTTCAACAACAACCCTCAAACCCATTCACACATCCACCACGCTGCCCACGGTGCAGCCGGGCATTCACAGAAAAAGTCTTCTCCTCTGAATCAACGCGGTGCTGCAATACTCACGTCGCTGACACACCGTCGCTTGGCGTACACGGCCCGGGCCTGGGTCCGACACGGCCCGTCAAACGACAGCGTTTTAGCCGCCTTGAGGTGGCTCATCGTTCCCCGTGCACAGACGCCCGTGAGGCGTTCAAGACCACGGAGAGGAGAAGGGGGGGGTGGGACCACAGCGGCGTGCGTGAGAGACAGAGGCGTGATCTACACCACCAGCCACACTAGGTGCGTGCTGTTAACTCGGAGGAAAGCAAAAGTAAAGAGGCATAGATTGAAGGCTGCGCATTAGAGTGCAAAACACCGCCGCCCTCCCCCCCGTGAGACATCAGAACATAATACCATGAAGCGAAGAACGTCCATCCGCCTTCCATCCTTCCTCTTTATACACAAACGGACAGGCACACATGTGTGGTGCACACACACACACGCATACGAACGCACACACAGACACACGGACGCACACACGCACACACACAAATACGCACACGCCAGCACACACACACACGCACGGACGCACATGTTAAACACAAAGCCAGATGAACACAGTACAAACAGCCATAAAGTCGTTCACACTTGGACTCATGGATACAGGAAGGGAAGTTTTCCATGTGGGGAACTACATATCTTTCTACTTTCAAAACCATGCACATATCTGTGCCCATGCGCACGCACACACACACACACACACACACACACACACACACACACACACACACACACACACACACACACACACACACACACACACACACACACACACACTAACGTTTGGTAGTTCCCTTTTTATAATCACATTGAGCCAAAATATTCCCTTCCTCTTCCTTGAGTGAGCCACATTTCTCAATCTACTGGCAAACACTCAAAAAACTGTGTCAGACTTTCACGACCTCCTCAGAAACTGAGGAATAAAAACCAAAACAAGTCACCAGAATAACAAGGAAGCTTGTTGCTAGCATGCTGCTTGCAACATTGGAACATTACATTTGTACACCCTTTATAGTCCATTAAATAAAGGGTTGCTGTAGTCTTTACACTAACAACATTGGATACTGATTGTAATGTTCAAACTTGTTGTGTCCACTATTTACATTTGAGATCGACCGGATCAGACCCAACCTATGCGTCAACCAGGCCTTTTACAGCCCCAATAGTAAACGAACCCCACCAATGCTAAACCAAAACTGACGACACTAAACAAACACTATTAACACTAAAGCAATGGAGCATCCCATTGGAGGATAAAGGCAAGACATTGTAATTAGTGGGTGTCGGCCGTCATACTGGTCCTGTTTGCTTTAGTTTTCCAAGGAACTGAGCCAAACAGCTAGGGCCCAGGTCATTTAGTGGCAGACAATGGACATTGGTGAGGAAGTACAGTATTTAATACAAATAGAAGGTACATCCTCATTGTTCATCAAAGCCAACTAATCAGGGTGTCAAATTAACTCACATTTCTACCTGTGAGTGCATTACCCCTTTAAGTGATTGCAACTGTAGCATGAGACACTGATCCTTTATAAGTATATGTGTTTATATGTATATGTACATTTAACATATGGATTTCTAAAATGTTGCTAAATGTGTGTGTGTGTGTGTGTGTGTGTGTGTGTGTGTGTGTGTGTGTGTGTGTGTGTGTGTGTGTGTGTGTGTGTGTGTGTGTGTGTGTGTGTGTGTGTGTGTGTGTGTGTGTCTCCACGCTCACTGCAACTCTGATCTCTAACTACACTACAGCCTGCACCCATCTTTAATTATTTCTGGTTCAATCAGGAATCCTGCTTCTTCAGGACTTTCGCATAGTTGCTTCTTTGAAGGTCCCATGGCATGAAAATTTCACTTTCTGAGGTTTTATATGACTTCCCCTAGCCTGCCTATGGTCCCAAAGTAGCTAGAAATTGCGTTAGGTGTAAAACGGGCACTAGGTATCCTGCTCTGCCTTTGAAAGAACAAAGCTCAGAGACGCCGATTTGGAATTTCCCCCATATGACGTCATACAGGGACATTACCTCCCCTTTATCTGTTTTGCCCGCCAAGAGAATTTGGCCTGCCAATGACACAATGAGCTACGACCGTGCGAGCGCCACATGTGTGTGTGTGTGTCTGTGAATACACACACTGTAACGCAAGTGTTACAGTGTAACACTTCTTTGTTATCTGGATGTCCGTTCTGATGTTGGTGTTATGGTGCATAACACTTCGGGTTCTCTGACGTCTCTGGTATTTCCAAAACGAGACTCGTAGTGGGGGTTATCTCAGCCATGGTTGAGAGGGAATTGGGGGAAAGGAACTTTGGCTTTGACTCCGTGAAGTACATGAACCGCGACATGGAGGAGATAAGGATTGTTGACCGCGATTGTCTCCCGCCGGAGCCCCGCTGCCTGCTGCCGAGGCACCACCGCCTCAGCGCCGCCCGCTGCCAGCAGCGGGCGGCGAACCCGACGCAGGCGTTAGAGATTCATAATATCATCTGGAGGTGCACACAGCTTTTGGCCATTATAATATATATTATATGATATAAAAAGACCCACTCAATGAAGAAATACTAAGTGGAAGGTTATTTGGGGAAATTCAAATTCTACAATAACTGACCCAGGTAGCATTCTCCACCTTGCGCTCCTCATGAAGAAACAAGGATGTTACCGATGGATAGAAAAGGAGTTTGTAATTGGAAAAGTCAGCGGAGGACGTCACGCCTCAATTACTTGTGGGGAAAAAATAAGGGCCTTTTGAGTGAGTCACCAGCCGGCTGAAAACAGCGCTCGTGAAATGTGTTATCACCGAGTCTGGAGGAGATAGGAGGATGGATCTGTCATCCACATCAAACACTGGCGGGCCCACCACCGCGGGGCCAAACATGGCGACAACCACCAGAATTACCCCGGCAAGATCTGCGGATCTTCTCTTTGGGAGGAGAGCTGATGCCGTATTGGAGCACGGGAAAAAGTTGAAAGGCGCGAGAGTAGGAAGGGGAGAAGACAGGAGGGCACTGAGGACCAAAAAGAATGATTCACAAAGAGAACCAAAGCAGAGTGTCTGTCTGTCTGTCTGTCTCTCTCTCTCATAAATCTATATATATGAAGCTATATATATGAAGGCTGCGTGTTGCCCACCATATGGCCAATTTCTCGATACATAAATGTGCTATCCATATATAAATCTGTTATCAGCTGCAGTGCTTTTTAAAAAGCCGCCTCTCTCTCTCTCTCTCTCTCTCTCTCTCTCTCTCTCTCTCTCTCTCTCTCTCTCTCTCTCTCTCTCTCTCTCTCTCTTCTCTCTCTCTCTCTCTCTCTCTCTCTCTCTCTCTCTCTCTCTCTCTCTCTCTCTCTCTCTCTCTCTCTCTCTCTCTCTCTCTCTCTGTGTGTGTGTGTGTGTGTGTGTGTCAGGTCTGCTCCCGTCATCACACTGCATCAAGCACTGACCTACTTCTCTCTTCCCCAGCAAAAACACAACACCGCCAGGTTCCAGGCTCAGGGACGAGGGACCAGAGACGTCGCCCCGAGTCCTGTCCTCAGGACGTAAGGGGATGGGGGGGGGGGGGGGGGGGGGGGTGAGAGGAGGTGAGAGGAGGTGAGAGGAGGGGATGGGTGATGGGAGGTGAGAGGAGGTGACGGAGGTTAGAGAAGGTGAGAGGAGGAGATGGGTTATGGGAGGTGAGAGAAGGTGAGAGGAGTTGACGGA
>NC_082394.1:5951810-6038753 GCF_031168955.1 Gadus macrocephalus
TGTGCTTGCAGTAGCAGTAGCACACTAATAAGGGGAGAGCAGAGGGAGTAAGAAAGAGAATTGCAGAGAGAAAGGATTGAGTGAGATAGAGAGAGAGAGAAAGAGATTAAGAGTCGAGGTATAGTGATGTAGGTAAAAGACTGAAACACATTATCACAAAGTTTACTAGGGTTATAAAGAATCCCAGTGGCCCCTCAGCTGGTCACCTTACAGGAAATGATGATAGCGACCACAGGCCAGCGTCCGGCCTTCATTGCACTACACTGTAAAAAATACTAATCCACGCCCAACTCCTTCCATGTCTTCTTCTTCCCTAAAATTCCCTGCAGGACAGACAGCTGAACCACACCACCAGAATAGCAGAGAGGAGAAGGAGTAGCAGGAGGAGAAGGAGGAGGAGTAGAAGCAGGAGGAGGAGTGAGTGTCCCGGTTCACTTCCCCTGCCTACTCTCTCCTAACAACAGCTCTTTACAAAATACGAAGCCAAGCTTGCAAATCTGCTGCGGAGAACCGTTTATTCTGTTAAATAAGCAAAATATTTTGTATGCGCACTGAGCCACTGATATTCCCGGTCACCTGTTACGACATACCCTCTCTCTCGGCGTTCCTGTGTATGCAACCCTAACTAGGAATAGGGTAAGTCAGAAAGGTCAATAATGTTATTAGGAAACTACCAAAGCGTATTCAGCGTGTAGCTTCTCCCAACACAACAAAACGTAGACATGTATCCCGTGGCTAGGGCTCCAATGGCCACCAGGGCCAAAGGAGCTGCCCCATGGGCTTGGGGATCTCTAGACCCATGCAATAGTACATGTATATAGTGCACCAGCATGATGTCCGTGCAGGTTTCCATCCACAGCTGGTCAGTCTTAGTGGTACTGGTCCCTCTGTGTAGGGCCCTGTCATGCCTTCGTTTTTCTCAGGTTTTGGACTCATTTCAGAATGGCAGACATTCTATTTGAGTTTGTACTTTCCTCCCTGGCTTTTATGTCTAGTCGCAGAGAGAGTCTTTTTAAAAAGTGGTGCGCGGACACACCCGCGGGACAGAATAAAGCATTTAAATCGTAAAGTAATAAAATCTCATTAAAATCGTGTATGCAGAGCAGAATCTCGGCAGCTCTCCTCTGAGACGTCTCCGGACGTTGTCCAGACAGACACTGAGTCCCCTGTTGCCTTTTACTCTACTGCTGCAGGAGCAGTAGCTTAAGGTCTAGGGGGTGAATCTAAAATCAATTTGATTGAACATCTAACTGATAATATTTCAATTAGGGACCCAAGGACAAAATGGGATCTGCATCAGGGACCCAGGGCCACTGAAAGCACCAAAGAGCTTAGCTAATTGGACGGAAAATTTCCCATAGTGTGATGGGTTGGTCATACCTTACGGCTCACCCCCGATGGCATCAGTACCGTGGCCAGATGATGAGGCCAGGCGAGGGGAGTGTCACCCGGACTCATGGCCTGGCCAGGTGTTAAGGTCAGGATGTCACAATGGCTGGCATCCGCCCTTTGTCCGTGCCCCAAATGTCGGAATCCTAAACTAAACTCTGAACTCTCAAATGTAACCAAAAAGAATGAACAGATTTACTTCTTGATCGACTCATAATTCAGTGCCATGCGGGAGTTTCATTTTCTAAACACATGTGTCTTTTAGTGGTGACATGCACACATTTCTAAAGTAGTCACGATGCATTTAGAAACACAATACACACTAGAATAGACTATGAACAATCTATTGCAAGCAAACAACTTTACCTATGCCTTCTGAAAGGTCCACAAACTTTATAATTAAGCTGAGAGCTTATCTCGTACCTCCAAGGAGAAGGGCTTAAGATGATGTCGGCTCTTTGTCCATCTGAAGGACTTGTGGCCGCTGAATACAGATCAGCATCATTAAGAGGCAGGTGATGGCCCGTCACGCTGCTCTACGATGTTTACAGACCGGGACAGACTGGCATCCAGCTCTGTCCTTCCCCGATGTCTAATTAGAAGGTCAGGAGGCCGGGACGCACCATCGACTAGAGTCATGGACATTCACGTCACGTTGTATGGAGAACGCATTGTAAGATATTTGTTGTTGTTGATATTAGAGTACAGCACTGGGCCGCCTCTGCGGAATGCCCCACTGGTGGTGGGCAGCTAGCGGGAAGGTTGTTAACTGTTGCTGACTTATACAACTACCGCTATGACCGCGTTGAACCTGCCGGTGAAACACGTAGAAGACTGCTCTGTTTGGCAGACATATTCATCCATATTCACAAAGAACCAGAACCTTTTTTTCACATCTACTGAATTAACAATATGAGGAGATGACTCATTGTGGCCAGTATCCAGGAAAGAGAACCAAAGATAGGAGCTTTGTTGATTTTGAAATGATTTGATTTTGAACACATTAAAAGCCTTTGCTAAATATGAAACTTTACTCAGAACACTTACACCAGAACAGTGTCATGCATGCAGCAAAAACGCACAACAGCATATCATCCATTTGAATAAATGCTTGGGAACTGGTTTCTATAATATTGATGTATACTGAGAGTTGAATCGAATGTTGAGTCCACGAAACGAAACAACAAAAAACCCAGAACACGATACTTTGCCCCCCGGAGGCAACATCACAGTGTAAACCTTTAATCCATGAAGCGTTGAGCATAGACCTTGACAGATTTCTCGGCTCTGGGAGATGTCTGCGGGCAATGGAGGGACTCAGATGTCATGAAACTTGTGACTCATTCGTGCTGGACAGCCTCTGACAGGGAAGTCCTCAGACAGCGCCACCAAATCTAGTTACACTCCCCCACTTTGTCTCCGCAACTGGGGCCCTGGGACCAAACTCATTTAGCGTATAAAATCTTTGGCTGGATGCTCCACGATGCAAGACCATATTTGGGTGACCGAATAAGTCATGTCTAAGCTCCACCTATCCAACATATGTATGCGAATAAACCATTGGAAATGATAAAGACCAATTGAGATTGGTTATTATTTTCTTTGCGTTATTCTCTTGGTAAAAATCTAAAATAAAAGATTTTTTTGCTTTTCAGACATAGCTAATCGGATGAGGAAATATTTAGCATAGCCTTGACTGAGCCTCTTTACAACCATGATAATGTCTTTCATTAATCACAAAGCCAGTGGGAATTTTGTATCTACCATAGGTGCGGTGAGTGGTTAGGTGTAGGTGTCTGGTGTAAAAATGTTAAATATAAAAAATGTGTGAAACCTTGAGTAGATGTAGCAGAGCTGCGTCTGCAGCACCAAGCCACTTAACGCGAGGAGACCATGCATGCTACCCCTGTCACACAGCAGCCTTGATGGGCGTCCTTCAGCAATGTAATTGTTGCCCCTTGCTGTTGTGTTGAAGCTTTGTGTCCAGGAATCTTTTTTAATGCATTTTTAAGAAGCTGAAGGCGAAGAGGAAGGAGGAGAAGAATCTACCTAAAGCTCAATTTTCCATCGGAAGGAATGGTACCGTTGACATTTTCCTTATGCATACAGGGACCGTATAAAGACTGTAATTACGAGAGTAACAAGGAAATGAAGCTTGACCTGCAGTGGTTGCATGATTAATTCAGAATGAAAAAGTTCTGGTTGTTCCCACTGGAGTATCTTTTAGCCGATACTCCATCTAATTAATATTAATATTATAAACACAGATGGCCCCTTGCCTACACAATTAATTTAGCACACTTTCCTCCAAAGCGACTTCAGATACATGTCAAACAGAGCAGGTAGGGAGTTAGATTGTCTCTACTCTGATGAATACAATCAGACTGCGGACATTGGGATTCAAACCCAGTATCTTTTGTCTGGGAGTCAGTCTTAACCTTGGCAACATCTTGCCCAATATCTTTCCCCACATGTTCCATCGCCATATTTGGTTGATAACAATGCGATGCTACACAGCCCTGATATCTCCTCCACCGGTTCTACATGTCCACACAGAGAAGCACATGTGCAAGAGTACACACACACACAAACAAACAAACCCTCAAACCTCAGCTCTGCAAGTCGACCTATCATGGAGGGGCAGCTAATCTTATCGAGTATGGAAACCAACACAGCAAAGGAACTCACACACTCTCTGTTCGTCACTCACACAATCTGTGCGAGAGTGAGACTAGTAGAGATGTAAGAACATAAGTAAAGAATATGTCCAAGGTCTGCACAAGCGTAGGATCAAGAGATCGGCCTGGCAAAGATTTGCTGCTAAACTCAGGCAGTAACCACACACACACACACACACACACACACACACACACACACACACACACACACACACACACACACACACACACACACACACACACACACACACACACACACACACACACACACACACACACACACTTCTTTCACTTTCCCACTCACTCTAAACCCCTTCCCCACACTTTTACAATCCATGTTTTGTTGCTATCCCTCTCTGCAGATCTCTCCATCACCCTGCCAGTTGGCAGAACAACATCTTGTGTTTCTAACGCCAGCCATCGTTTTACTTACCTCTCGCTCTTTCTCTTTGTCCGTTTGTGTGCTGTAGCTCCTCTCTCGTCCCCAACCCCCCCTGGAGTATCTCTGCCTAGAACAAACTACAACCGCTATGTTCCCTCTCGCTGCCTCTGTGTTGTCTCTCCGGTCCGCGTGCCTGACTCGCTCGTGCTCACTCTACACCTGCTGTAGAACCTCAGCCCAGCTCCTGTCAGAGGATGCTGGGAAGCTCTCTCTCTCTCTCTCTCTCTCTTTCCCTCTATTCCTGATACTCTCACTCTCCCTCCCTCCCACTCTCTTTTTCCCTGACTCCTCTCTCCCTCTCTCTCTCTGGTTCTCTCCCCATCTTTCCGCAGGCTACATTCCATCGCCCACCTCATGATACACAGTGTTCCTGATATGCAGTAGAGACACCACTACAACAATTTTAGTCAGGCATCTCAGTCCAAATCAACTGAGTCAGTGATGCTTTTTCGATTTTAAGAACAGGTTGGGGTTAGGCAAAGTCCGCCTGTAAGCATCGCTTACACTATTTTCACACAAAAACCGGCTGACTGGCAGGGCACTAATGACCTGGTTCATGCGATTTCGCGTGATTCTACTCGCATGAACGATGCTAATTCGTCATTCGCTCGAGTTGAAATGTTTCAACTTTCCAGCGAATTCCGCTTGATGCTGAATCACTCGCACGAGAAAAGTTTGAGGTTTTGTTCACTTGAACAGGATTCATGTCTAGCTTAGAGCTGTAATTTGAAAACTTGAAGTTTTGTGTGTGCTGACACTGCAGTGGGCTTTGGGCTTAAGTTGCTGCGATAAAAGCACAAAAAGAACAAAGAGACGTCTGAAAGGCACACGGCACACCGCTGTGCATTTTCCGGCTCGCACAGGAAGTCATCGGCACAACAAGAGAGGACGCTATCCCTGAGATGGGACAACAATGACTCATCTGCCTCCCCCTTGTGTACTGGTTTAACATCATGAGGACAACATTTAGAACATCCAGGAGCACATCTGGACAGTGATTGGTTGGACATTGTCCTCCGCTCCAATCGGAAGATCGGATCACCCCCTCAATAACAATGTTGAACCAATGAATGTAACTCTTTGGAAAGAGTAACATTCATTTAAATTACCTAATTTAAATACACAAGGCTGGATTGCAATGAATGGACAACACAAAATACATCAAGATCTTTATCCAATCCTAGCATCCTAATACTTGCTCTAACTAACGCCTATATGTACGCTGCCTATTGTCATAAATAAAGGCCATCTTGGAATTATAAAATAACTAAATCTTTGCAGCAAACATAACTCCCACATTTCCACAAAGTCATGGCTGTACTCCACTTCTGAGATTAGCATAAATAAGAATTCAGACGGATACACTCAGTTTGGTTTGTTGCCGTCAGTATTCCAACCAAAACCAAAGCACCCACAAATAATGGAACGTTTGGATACAAAACACGGGGCATCATTTATCAACTTCAACCGGGCGCCATGGGACGGTACCCCCACCTACACCCCAAAAACATCTCACCAAATGTGCTGCACCTTCCGCAGCAGAGTGTCAGAGAAGCTCTCTCTCCTGGGGCCAAGGGAAAGCCCCCTGTCCATCCCTCGGCTGGTCGGCTACACCACTGTCTCCCCTGGTCTGCTGAGCGAAGAAGGCCAGTGCCTTCCACCAGGTACCTGGGACGAGCTACTCCAAAGAAGGGTTCCAGGTGGCGAGGTGTTCCTCTGGGTATGCATTTCCACCAGTGAGTTACCTTCGCGGTTGTGAGCCAGCGCTCGCAGAGAGAGGGGTAGGATGTGGATTTGTCCACACCCAACCAAAGTGCTGGTGTTATCTTACAGGTAATACCAGAGATAGTCGGCCTAATCTCTTTGTTCCAGAGCACACAGCCTCCAAGGCACACACAGCCTGAGCTGTTTCTGAGGAGCATGAGAAACCTGTTCTGCGGTTAGTTTTTTACCCGCTTTGGTACATGGGATGAACGGACATATCCTGCAGGTGTATAGTTTTTCCTAGTTGGTAACTATCCATCTCTCTCTCTCTCTCTCTCTCTCTCTCTCTCTCTCTCTCTCTCTCTCTCTCTCTCTCTCTCTCTCTCTCTCTCTCTCTCTCTCTCTCTCTCTCTCTCTCTCTCTCTCTCTCTCTCTCTCTCTCTCTCTCTCTCTCTCTCTCTCTCTCTCTCTCTCTCTCTCTCTCTCTCTCTCTCTCTCTCTCTCTCTCTCTCTCTCTCTCTCTCTCTCTCTCTCTCTCTCTCTCTCTCTCTCTCTCTCTCTCTCTCGACTTCAATGTTTACTTAAATAACGCCCTCTCCCCTATTTTCCCTACCTATTTCCTGCCTTTCTTCCCCCTCAACCAACCTTCCCTACCTACCTCCCTTGGTTCCACTCCTATTACATCCCAACCTCCAACCATTTCCCTCCCCCATCCCCCCCTTCCCTAACTCACTCCCTACCCCTCTTCTACCTTCCCTCCCTCCCTACAGCGTTGGTGACCACAGCCACAGTCAGCCGAATGTCAAGAGTGTAGGGATTACAGCCTCAACCGGCAGGTCTCTCAAGGTCTGCCAAGGTCTTACAAGAAGAGAAGTGCCAGATAAAACCAAAGGGACTTTGAATCAGACTCAATTGCCATTTTTAAGTCAGCGGCAAATTTTGCATGGACTGGTTTGCAACAGGTGTGTGCAGGTGAGTCGGCAGTGGCTGATCATGTTTTTTGTTGGCACACTTGCAGTCTCCCGGGCTACCCCGTCTTCCCCCTCTGTCTCTCTCTGCTGGCGAAGTATATAATCCCTACACGTCCTCCAACCCCTCACTGCACTCCATGCTAATACTTACTCTTACTCAGGAAATGGTGTCGTTGTAAGGCCCCCGGTGCAGAGATACATTGACACTCTGAATTCACAGCGTGGCTCTGGCAGGCAGGGTGGGAATACATGTATAATATCAGCATATAGTACATGAAGTGTGTGACATAATGTACGTTGCAATGTTCCTTTCACGTGATACGCAAGGTAGTCCACCGTGATTGGGTATCCTGAATATATATATTTTTTAATATGGCCACTCCAATTATAATGGATAATATTAAAGGAAAAGTATTCTGCCCTTCAGATGTCCCTGGGGCTTCCCGTGTTAGTAATAGATGTAATATAGATAACGTCATGTGGTTAAAGGCTGATGGATTTAACGATAGCTCAATGTGAGGGCTTACGGTGTGCTTTATGTACTGATAGTACTGATAGGGCTCTTCAGTTTGGCTACAATATTTATAATAGCTATGGTTTCATTAGGGTCAAGCACTCTCTGAGAATATCGCAGTGGCCAGCGGGTTCAAACCAGGCCCCACGCACCCTCAAGGGATAAACCACCGACCAAAACCCACAAAAAAGAAAATCGATAAAAACTTTAAAAGCAGTGGCATAGGAATGTATTTTTAATACTTCATCTTCAAATATGAAATCTAGTTAGAGGTGTGGCACGTATTGACAGATAGAGGTTTGAGTGCCTCTTGGAAGAATTCCCCAGTATAATTAAGGTGGATCTTTTTTTGGAGGGGAGGGGTGAAATATTTTGATTAAATAAAAAAATACCAAAAATAAGTTCAACCGATCAATCCAACCCATTTTCATGGGTTTGATTGCGTTTTTGAGAAGCACTTGATGTGTGTTTGGTAAGGTTATGAAAAGACGGCATTGGATAAAATAAAACAGAGGTTTGTAAAAGGAACCTTTAATAAAGTGGATTATTACTAGTGCTGCAGTCGGTGCTACACGGAGCCCCACTGGTTTCTATAATTATCTTGGAGTCTGGACGGACTCCGTCTTCCGATCCTTCACCACTGGCCCCAGGCCCATTGGTGGACTGGGAACAGGTGAAGGAGGGAGGGAGGGAGGGAGGGGCAGGGGGAGAGAGAGGGAGGGAGAGGGGGAAGGGGCAGGGGGAGAGAGAGGGAGGGGGAGGGAGAGGGAGAGGGAGAGGGAGAGGGAGAGAGAGAGAGAGAGAGAGAGAGAGAGAGAGAGAGAGAGAGAGACATTGCTAGACCCAAGGTCCCTGACTTTATTACTGATACAAGGTGAACATAAACATTATTCTGCATAATACAAATTTAACATTTGTGTTTGAAAATAAGCCTTTGAGAGGTTTTTCTTATAGTGTACATTCTTTGAGATTTTTTTGTTATTAGGATGAATTTATAAATAAATTTACATCGGTCAGCCTTTTATGATCTATATATCAGACATTAGAGCATAACTGCTTCAAGGCTGACTTGAATATGTTTGACATAAATATGTATTGTGTATATACCAATACACTAAATAAAAGTTCAAGTTTTCGGATTCCGTGAGTCAATGATCCTGGTATCTCACACGCACGCGCGCACACGCACACGCACACACACACACACACACACACACAAACAAACAGCCTGTTTCAAGAGCTGATTGATAGCTGTGCTCCTGAGAGACCGCCGCAGACATAGGGAATCAGCCACAGAAAAACAACAGATGCAGTCTCCACTGTGCCCATAAATCATCCTGCTGATATTCAGAGCGCCCGTGGACATTAGCTTATAGAACTCCTCGAGTCCCTGCTTCCCTGTCTGGACTAGCCTCGGCTCTAAAGCCTCTTGATAGCCTCGGTGGTAAAGCCTCTTGATAGCCTCGGTGCTATAGCCTCTTGATAGCCTCAGTGCTATAGCCTCGGTGCTATAGCCTCGGTGCTATAGCCTCGGCGCTATAGCCTCTTGATAGCCTCGGCGCTAACGCCTCGGTGCTATAGCCTCGGCACTACAGCCTCTTGATAGCCTCAGAGCTATAGCCTCTTGATAGCCTCGGTGCTATAGCCTCTTGATAGCCTCAGTGCTATAGCCTCGGTGCTATAGCCTCGGTGCTATAGCCTCGGCGCTATAGCCTCTTGATAGCCTCGGCGCTAACGCCTCGGTGCTATAGCCTCGGCACTACAGCCTCTTGATAGCCTCAGAGCTATAGCCTCTTGATAGCCTCGGCTCTATAGCCTCTTGAAAGCCTTGGTGCTATAGCCTCGGCGCTATAGCCCTTCGATAGCCTTGGCTAGGTGTTATAGCCTTGGTGCTAAAGCCTCTTGATAGCCTCAGCGCTATAGCCTTGGCGCAAGCCAGGGGTGGCTAATTGAGCTCTCCGGGTGTGTGGTTCTGGTGTTCATCCAGGGACAGGGGGCCGGCGAGGGGCCCTGGAAGTTGTGATGGCTGTTGCAAGAGGAAGCTTATCGGCAAGCAACGTGAGCCAAGAAAACACAAACACAGAGCCGGGAAGCTTGAGGACAAACACGCAAGGACAAACAGATTGTGCACCACTTTATCCGACATGAAAGAGTTCCCCCACTTCCTTCTTCCTTACCACCTTCGCTACCTCCCTCCCACCCTCCCCTCCATAACTTACACCCTGCTGCGTCCTTCCACAAATCCATCCCCCTTTACCTAGCTTCCTCCCTGCTTGCCTAAATCCTTCCCTACCTTCCTACCTTACCTTGTATTATTACTGGCCAGCCAAATTGGACCTACCTTAGTCATAAGCGTGTTGAGGAATGACAGCAATGTGTGTGTGTGTGTGTGTGTGTGTGTGTGTGTGTGTGTGTGTGTGTGTGTGTGTGTGTGTGTGTGTGTGTGTGTGTGTGTGTGTGTGTGTGTGTGTGTGTGTTCCTAGGTTGTACAACTCCTACGCAGAGAAGGCTTTCACCACATAGTCTATTTAAATGTAATGTCCAGTAGGTCCAATACCCATGGAGAGAAATCTCAGGAATACAGAGAGGGTTGTCTGTGTATGCATCCATAAAAGCAATCTCAACACAGCAGGCCGCATCACAAAACAAAAACAAATATTCAACCAACTGTAGCTGTGAGATAAAGCTAATGAGCTTCATGCTTTGCTCCTGTCAATTTAAATATTGTTATCTCGACCGCTAAGAGGGTCATCTATGGTAAAAATCTATATCACTACTACTGAGGCAGTACCTAAGAAAAGCTGTGATTAAAAACATAAAGGACATAATGAAGCTGAATGGAATACAATAACTAATTGGCCCTCTTATGTTTTGTCAAAACACAACTGAGATCCAAACAAGCTCTTATCGGCATTCTTCCAACTGTTCATTCTGAGCTAATCATCACAAGATTATTATTATTTTGAAGAAAATAAGCAATTTAGTTAGGGACACATTATTGTGCTTGTAGAGCTGTGTTTGAAAGCCCAGATTATGTGTTGGCATGCCGCTAAATGAATAGACTAGAAATACACACAAAATGGATTTTGGCCGGCAAATTGACACACAGGCGGTGTAACTATGTCAGGAAAATGTATTAAATCCTACAATCCCTCCCGGTACTTCAAGCCATTCCACAGGACAAACTGTTAGAGAACCACTGCACCTGAGCCTTCCAGAGAGAGCATCACTTCACATGCTCCTGCAATATCATCCTGCTCTGGGAACAAACCCTCAGGTCCCTGGGGCCGTGAGGGAGTGTGGAGCTCCAGATAGATTTTCTATGCCTTACATGAAGGGATCGGAGGTGGACTGTGAATGTAATTGATTTGTAGGGTTGAGTAACTGCGCGGAGGAGTCCCCTTCTTATAATGTACATGTAAGCTTTGGGCGTGTGTGTGTGTGTGTGTGTGTGTGTGTGTGTGTGTGTGTGTGTGTGTGTGTGTGTGTGTGTGTGTGTGTGTGTGTGTGTGTGTGGCGGTACTAAGAAACTTGAAACAAATTGCATTGGTTTTTTCATAGATCTTCAGATCTATGTGTCTGCATTTGCACATACTCTGGGCCTTATCTTGCATCCGGCGCAATTGTCTTTCTACACTGACGCATGTGTCGTTGCAAGGTTGCAACTGAGCGCAGAGCGTTCTTTTCCCTCCACCGCCACACGTCGGTAAATTAGGGAATGATCTTGCGCCCCAAAGGGCGGTTCGGCGAAAGGAGGAGGCGTGTTCTGGCGCGTTAAAGTCAGTGGAGCGTTGTTCAGATGCTATTGTAAGGGCGCATCACGCATGTATAATTTTGCTTGTGCACCTCGCATACTTTGGGCCCTATTTTAACGGTCTGAAACGCAAGTGAGAAGCGCCAAGCGCAAGTAGCTTTGTGGGCGGTTCTATGGCGATGTTGCTATTTTACCGGCGCATAAATGACTCTTGCGCCCGCCGCATAAATTACTCCTGCGCCCGCCGCATAAATTACTCTTGCGCCCGCCGCATAAATTACTCTTGCGCCCGGCGCAAATCTAAAAAGGGTTGGCGTGTACGTGTAAAAAAATTAATGAATGCGGGCGCGCGTGTGTGCGTCCATAGGTTTAAACACACGTGTGTGTGTGTGTGTGTGTGTGTGTGTGTGTGTGTGTGTGTGTGTGTGTGTGTGTGTGTGTGTCTGTGTGTGCGACATGTGTGTGTGTTTGTGAGAGAGAGCTGTCATCTAGTAACCCGACAGGTGTAATGTCTATCGAGAGTGTGGAAGAAGGAAGAACAACGTTGCACCAATTAGCTCCTCCCCCCTCCTGAACTGGCCACACTGATTGGGCAGCATCCTGTGGAGGCTCGCTGAATTGTAACTGAGGTGCATCCGTCAATCAGTCAGCGTATTATTACCCCTGCTACCCCAGCGGTCAATCATCAGCGGGGGTTATTCTTCCCATGCGTGTGGTGCATCCAAAATAACGCTCCCACTCACAGGAACCAAAAATATATCCCACGTACTCTCCCGTTCCTGCCCATGGTTACCCAATCAGGTGTGAGTCAGGCTGGCTAAACCAGGCCTGTAGCACGACTCATTTGTTCTGGAGCTTTCTCTCCCGTCTCCCTGTTTGATCTTGGCAACACAAGCATTGTGATAGAAACAGGGATTTTATTTTCAATACTGAAAGCCTTTAAAACAGGGGGGCTCAGTGCAAATAGCACATTGTTGAATTGTCCATGAATAAATATCATATAATTCAACCTGTTCCTATCTTGTTTACACAAGCCATAATCTTGCACAAAGGTCAACCCAAACCAAGATTGTCAAATCCTATTTGGCAGAAAAAGGGATTACTTTTACCATTCAATTACAGATACCTGTTGATCCAAATACAGGAACAAAATAATGATTCCTAGAACCATAAATGAGTCCAATGCAATTACACACAATAAGATAGAGAGAGTATATAATAAGAGTATATAATAAGTTAGTAAGTAGGTTTGGATAAGCTACACTTGATAGCATATGATTCAGTACGTCAGAGTAAGCTAGCCTTTTCCTTTTCATCAGTGCGATACCACATGCTACAGTAAGCTAGCCTATGCCACACCAAGGTAGCTTATGGTACAGTAAGATACTGTATACCACAGTAAGCAACTGTATTCTACACTAACCTAGTGCATGCTATGCCAAAGTAAGGCAGAGTATGCTACATTAGCCTAGTGTATGCTATCGTAAGCTTTTGTATGCCTCAGTAGGCTAGTCGTGTATTCTACACTAGCCTAGCATATAGCTGCAGCTTTATAGCTGAACCTCTGCAGGTCAGAGTCTCAATCTGCTAATTTCCTCTGTAGGGCCTACTGACTCCATCGACTTTGTTCTGTTATCAGCTTACCCTCACAACTCCACCTCATACACCAAGTCCAAGGCCGGCTATTAACTACGGTCTGAAGAGAAGCAGACAGACAGATTAGATGCCTCGTTGGGTTTATCTCAAGCTTGACGTAATTACGCCTTACCACCATTGTTCCTAATGTCAGTACAAGACTGGCCTGCCTTTATACCTGCCCCCAAGCCTGCCTAACTATCAGCCTGCCTACCTGCATGCCTGTCTACCTGCCTTTCTGCCTGCCTGTCTTTAAGGTAAGAAGGTAAGCTCAAGGTAAGCAAGTAAGCTTACCTGCTTACCTTAACTCGGCCCGGGTTTACCTGAGAAGATGTTCCATAGACATCAGTAAGCCGTCCGCCGGGTCAGCACATCGATACTAAACTGGTGAAGCTCCCGTTGTGATGCACGCAGGGCATCTCGCCTGCTGTCGGGGCAGCATTGACCTGTTGTTGTAGTAGTGCATGGCCCCATTACAAGAAGCTGTGCTACTTAACAGCCTCCTCAAGTCCCTTAATACCAACCCTGCCCTGCCTTATGATGATCCTTAACCCTGCCTCATAGAGAGAGTATATAATAAGAGTATATAAGTAAGTTAGTAAGTAGGTTTGGATAAGCTACACTTGATAGCATATGATTCAGTACGTCAGGAACTCCATCCCCCCCTGGCCATCCGTAACTCTGATTCACTGCAGTCTTTCAAAAGTCATCTCAAAACACATCTCTTCAACATCACTTACAACACCTGACAAAAAATGTCCACCCTCTCTCTTTCTCACTGTCCTATCTTTCTCTGTATTGTTGTTTTTGGAGTATTTGTATGCATGTATGTACTGTACTGTTCATTTGTATCCTTTTTGTTTGGTGTTTTTTTTTGTAAAGCATTTGTGTATTGCCTTTGAAGACCAAACCAAATCACTAAACATACTGAGTCTGTATATGTGTGTGCATGTGGCAGAGGGGGGTGGGGGGGGGGGATATGAGACCTGATACAGGGTGTAGCACTCACCTGGGTGACGCAGCACAGTAGCCAGTATACGCCAGAACACTTAACACACACTGGCTATCAACTCTTTTCACTTACCTGACCCTGCCCTGAAACACCTACAAATATGTGGGTGTAAATGTAAGAGTCTAGCGAGAGCTCACATTGGATTTTACATTTACATTTAGGGCATTTAGCAGACGCTTTTATCCAAAGCGACATTTGTCATAAGAAGTGCAACAATATATCGCTGTCGGTACAAAAAGGGTGTTCATAAAACCAAGTGCAAGTACAACAATCGCTAGGCTAACCAATTCCCCGTGTTACAGCAATGATAGCAGCTACTGCAGTTGCTACACAGTGGGATAAAACAAACATGACCCCATCACAGCAACGTAAGCGTATACCAACTGCCAGCAGGTTCCAGGGTTATTCCTATACCTTTGAAAAGCGATGTTTATTTTCAGCCTCCAACCCAAACAAGCGTCCGCTGACGGCACGGCTTTGGTGAGAACTGAGGCTGGGATCAAGCGGGAACAACATCCGGAATAACAAGTCATGTTGAAATGTCATGGCATTTATACCGCCTCCTGATTCCAGCATGGCAGGGAGCCACAGACAGACAGACAGACACAGAGTGGAGGGCTGCCATTATCTGCACCAATCAGCTTAATGAGCCTTTAATTAGGAACACTGCGCTGTGCTGGGAGCTTAAGCGCCATTAAAACCACACACCACAGTGCGTTCACGACCTGCCCCGCCCAACGGGAGACTATTTTAACCATAATGGTCTGGGGCCTATGGTCCGGGTGTCTCGTCAGAGAGCAGGTGGGCCTAGCCGCCACACTGAGCAGTAAAGGTCTGGCGCTCCCTGTTCCGAATCCTAATCTCGTATAAACAGTGCTGTGTTCCAAAATCCTATCTCACACAAGTAAAGTTCTGAGTTCTAAATTCCTATCTGATACAAGTAACGTTCTCAGTTCTGAATTATTATCTCATGCAAGTAATGTTCTGTGTTCCAAATTCCTGTCTCTACAAATAAAGTTCTGAGTTCTAAGATTCTGTCTCTCCAAATAAAGTGTGTGATCGGAATTCCCGTCTCACAAAGTCGTGTTCAAAATGTCAATCTCATACAAATAAAGTTATGTTCTCAATACCAATCTGATATGTATTACTTGTTGCGTTCTCAATGTTTATCTTATTTAGTATTCCTCTGCATTCAAATGCACTTGTCTGCAGTGCACACGACCAAAGACCCATGCAAACAAGCATGGGTGGAGGCACGTCCCCCGAAACCAACACTTACTCATTTAGGTCAGCCCAGGTTAACCCAGAGCCCTTCCACCCCCAATTTACCCATAATCCATCTGTTTGCACCTTGGGCTAGCATGCGACGCCTGCCTGTACGACCTTTACCTTCAAATGTATTCACTGCAGGTCCCTGTGCTCGATGACTGACTAGTAAAACAGCACGCATACACCTCGACCGACTTCATATTCACGCACTAAAGACTGAGGAGCACAGCGGTACAGAGCCGTGGCCGCAGTCCATCAGAGTCAAGACGCAACCAGTCTAAGCAGCTGTCGTCCGTCTGACACCCGGCAGTTTAACACACTGGGGAGGGGTGCCACAGAACTTAATGAGACAACAATAGAAACCCATAGTAGCAACGATTATAGAGACTCATAGTACTAGAGACCAATAATATAGATCAGAAGTAGACATTGATTATAGAGACCAATAGCACTGGAGACCAATAATAGAGACCAGTATTAGAAACTGATAATAGAGACCAATAGCCCGAGAGACCAATAATAGAGACCAGTAGTAGACACCGATAATAGAGCCTTTATTCTAATCGCTAATGTTCACATCTGTATAAAAACTCTAATATAATGGAACGCTGTTCGGGGCTCGGTCTCCCAGAGAGGAGACTCTTGCATGCATACCGTGAAACCATTATATTCTACAACTATTGTTTGCTACCTTGCCTTTAGAAGTCCCATCTGTCCTCGACACAACAACTCATAAATAAATTGCCGCGACACCAATGGTGGCCCAGTAACAAGCGTGCAGGATGAAAACCTCCCACCGAGTTGGCGAGTCCCGCACTAATATGAGTGGCCAACAGCGAGCCACTCTCACTCACTCTGCTCTTTTCTATTCCTTCCAATTCCACCCGCCATGATTCCGAGTCAGGGATCAAAAGCAGTAGTACGTTCTGAAAGATTCTAAATCATTCATGAACTGTGCCGTGAGCTCGCAGCAACTTGGGACATAAGAGGAAAAGATAGCAATAACCCAGCTCTGGACTGGGATGAATATTTAAATAGTAACTTCCTTATTCGTACTGGCTAGATGGTGACGTAGGGCGAGTAGGGGGGGGGGGGGGGTGGAGGGAGAGAGAGAGCGAGAGCGAGAGCGAGAGCGAGAGAGATTCTTTTAATGGATCTGCCGGTCAAGACAAAGAGAACGCAGAATCAGCACCGCTACTCAGAGTGTAATTGGAGCACTGTGTTCGATTTTCCGATTTTTAATCGATTCGCATATTAATGACCGATTATCGATTCGATTTTTTAATTGTAAAAAAAAAGAAGAAAAAAAAAATATATATTTTTTTTTATATATTCATGGAAAATATTCATGGGATTCCACTGAACACTTAGGGTGCTGTATATTCTTGAAAACAAATCTTGAGTGTGGTTTTAGAACAGATTTGAACATGCTCATATAGACGCCATTCAGTGCTTTTACAGTTTAAAATGTTCTGTTCTAGCAAGGTGGGAGACCACACACATATATTTTGGGACTGTCCAAAGTTATCAGAATACTGGAAAAAAATACAAAAGGAAATAAAAATATGTTTATTTATTGACTTACCATTAGAACCATCACACTTCATTTTAGGGATATTGCCTGATAACCTTGAAGAAAATAACCAAACTAAAATTTTGAGAGCCCTTCTTCTAATAGCAAATAAAGTAATAACAGCCTCCTGGCTGAAGCCACAGCCCCCCACAATAACCCAATGGAGGGACAGAATTCAAGATATGTACAGGATGGAACACTTGACTGCACTATTACAACTTAAAACAGAGGCATTCATAAACAACTGGTCTGTCATTGCTATACACTTCCATTTGGTATGATGAAGGTACGCATGGATGTGTGTGTGTGTATACAAGTGGATATGCATATAGATATATACATTTAGAGATATATATTTATTTTTGTTTTTCTTAGTTTTTTCTTTTAATGCAATGGTCGTCTGCAGGCCTTTTTCTTTACAGAATACTTTCTTAAAGTAATATCATGTGGGATGTTTTGTGTTTGTGGACAATGTTACATTTAGATACATATGTGCATGTGGGTATGGAGATATGTTTCTTTGTTTATTTTTAAGCAATGGACCTTTGCAGGCCTTTCTATTTCAGAATGCCTTCTTTGTGTAATGTCATGTGTGATGAGTGGTGTTTGTGGACAATGTTAATGAGTAACTCAATTCTGTTATGCATGGATCCGGATGGTTTGGGCCCAAGACATCCATGGACTGTTAACCCCACCAGCCTAAGATTTGTACCCGTAGCACTTAAATGCATGTACTGATGTGATGTACTGTATGACTGCAACTGATAAGAGGAAATAAAAAGAAGTTCAAAAAAAAAAAAAAAAATCTGTTCTTATGTTCCAGTACTTCTCAGTTTATTAAGTGTGAGCAGTTTTAAAATAAAAATGCTTTTGGTAGCAACCGCTTTTGGGTGAATTCTTAATTATTTTCAAGCATAATAATAATGCACTGGTTAGTGTCCCAGTAGGAATCCACTGTTGCAGATATAGTCACCTCAATGATGTCCTCCATTTATTGTCCTGAATTATCTTTCTTGAAGGTAGATTGACCCTTAACCTTTTCTTCCAGCCATCAGTAACTACCAATACTAGTAAGATTTGCTGTTTAATATTGATATACTAGTTTTAATATGTTGCTTCTCTACACAGTCATGAAGTGAAGGAAACGGTTCAAATACATTTTTCATTTTTAATAACATTAACCCCCGGATCGAATCGAAATCGGATCGAATCGGAAATCAGAACAAAGTCGGATCGAATCGGATGGAATCTGAGAAAATCTGAAAAAATCGATTCTGAAACTTAAAAATCGGAATCGAATCGATTCTTGAAATTTGAATCGAAACCCAGCTCTTAGCATGTAGCTGGACGTGCTCTCCCAGTGCACGCTACGTGAGATAGCATAAGCATGCACCGCAGTGGCCTTGTGTTAGCAGGTCTAAGTTGAGTGGTCTCTAGCAGCCCCCTTAATTACATGTAGCAGTGGTAGGGGGTATGGAGATTTGTATCAAGTCCCGTCTAATGACCCTACTCACCCCTCCGTTTTCACAGTCTGCCTTTCCCTCTCCCTTCTCTCTCCCCCTCCCCCCCCCCCCCTCTCTCTCTCCTATAACTATTATAGCAGGCTTGGTACTTTGACCTCTAGTCTGCTCACTAATGATAACTAATAACAGTGCACAGAGACTTCCACTGCACTGTAGATGACCTCTCCTGGCCCAGCATGGGAGTGCAATTACTTGAACTGTGGAACATATTTGAGTGCATGTGTATGAGAAGGACACATACAAAGAGCTGAGGTGTGTGTGTGTGTGTGCGTTTGAGTGTGCGTGAAAAAATATATATTTTGTTTATTTTGTTCGCTCTCTTGCCTTTGAATCCATTGGAGTGTCCTTCGCTCTTCATGGAAAAAAGTTCTTCCAGATGGAAGAACACACAGTTGGTTCTGCAGCTGATAGCATTATATTGACCCATTAACATTTGATTTCATTGATATTTACTCAGCCGTCGGGTCCTTTAGACACATTAATCCAAAGCGATTTACAGTGATACATCAGTAAGGAGCAGGTAGGTGTCGGGGCATATTGCTCAGGGAAACCTACGGGTAACACTGCAGACATTGGGGATCGAACCCAGAACCCTTGGGCTGGAAGTCCCCATGGAACCCCCCGGACCACTAGCCTATCCTTGGGGTCTTTCCCACACCGTTGACTTCGCATTCGGAACATATTCTGACATTAATCCCTTTAGAAAAGTACAGGGAGTCAGAAGGAAGGAGCGAAGTGGTGTTCTCTTCCCACGTGCCTGAGAGCTGTCAGTCTCTGGATGTCTGAGGGTCGTGGCTCCACACACACACACCACCCAGGCGGATGTGTCACAGCATCATATCCTCCCCTGTCGGCTCCGCCCTCCTCCCCCCTAGTGCCCCCCCGTCATCTCTCACAGGCGGGGGGACTTAGCCTTCAAATATCAAAAGTGTGTGTGTGTGTGTGTGTGTGTGTGTGTGTGTGTGTGTGTGTGTGTGTGTGTGTGTGTGTGTGTGTGTGTGTGTGTGTGTGTGTGTGTGTGTGTGTCAGTCAGTAAGGGCTCCAGATCTTTACTGCAGAGGCTGCGAGAAGTTGTGTTGATCTTTACAAATCATTAAACTAGTTCGGCAAAAAGTAGCCGGAAAAATAAGGCGAAGGAATAAGAAGAATGATGAATACGTGCAATGAGTAAATACAATGACATTGAAGACAGAGTGAATCAGAGTGGGTGTGTCCATCTATGTTGGTTGTTTGTGAGAGTTGGTTGAATCTAATTATTTGACAGCTTTGGTTTTCCCAATCCATTAAAAACATAATTATCAAAGCTTTTAAAGTATGAATAGAGAAAGAGTGAGCGAGAGAGAGAGAGAGTTTTAAGGATCAGGTCTCACCATAAACTTCTTGTCCTGGAGGGGGTATTGTGGACTCTGCAGACACAAAGAGAGACAGTCAATCATTAGGGTGAGTAGGATGATAAGGACGATCCAACCTTACAATAGAGATGCTGCAAATATTCACAATTATGAACAACAATTGATCTGTGCAATATAACCCCACCAATTTATATTCTTTTTCATGTCTATACAATTCACTTTTTTGAGGAAGGCTTTGGAATGTTAAATACCATGAATGGTGTGTACACCTTGAATGGAGTCTACTTTAATTTACATAACTTTGAAAAGCTGCAAAAAAGAAACCAAAAAAAACATTCCCATCGTTGATGTTGGTAAATTGAATGTTGAGCACGACCAGTAATCCCCCGTGTCAGAGCAAGAGACGGCGAAGACGACCAGGCAAATCTGATCAACACAGAACAAACATCCAGCATGAAAGCTCACATTAATCAATCATTATTGCACACTGTGAAGCCGTTGACGTCAGAAGGGATGAAGGAACACTTCCCTGTGCTTTCTGCCTCTCTCTCTCTCTCTCTCTCTCTCTCTCTCTCTCTCTCTCTCTCTCTCTCTCTCTCTCTCTCTCTCTCTCTCTCTCTCTCTCTCTCTCTCTCTCTCTCTCTCTCTCTCTCTCTCTCTCTCTCTCTCTCTCTCTCTCTCCTCTCTCTCTCTCTCTCTCTCTCTCTCCTCTCTCTCTCTCTCTCTCTCTCTCTCTCTCTCTCTCTCTCTCTCTCTCTCTCTCTCTCTCTCTCTCTCTTCTCTCTCTCTCTCTCTCTCTCTCTCCCCCTCCCTCCCTCCTAGCTGACAGCTGTTTGCTGGTTATAAACACAGTGGCTCCGAGACACAATGGATGGTCTGCCATCCCATCTGGCACCCGGCCAGCCTCTGGAAGCCCTCCAAAATGCAGTCTTGGCCCAAAATCCCAAATGCCTAAAGTATTCAAAAATGTGAGTCTTTTGTCAACGGGTCTAGATTAGGGTCCAAACGGTTACATCAAAGTGATCAAAGCTGACTGAAGCATACCATAGCTGTAGAATAGTCTTCTTCAAAATCGTCTTCAAAAGAAAGAAAGGTGATGGAGCGAATGCTATGGAGTAAAGGCTCTGGAAGTGGAAGCAGGATCGTGTTTACCTCATAGAACCTCTGAGAAGTTCAGCAGAGGCAGGACGAGCATGCTAAATCCCCAGGATCCTGTAGTGCCAACCCAGAACCTAACCAACTGAAACTTCCTTACCTCAACGCACCAGTTTGGAACGTTACCTAAAATGTAGCGCTTATGTTAATGTGGACTTTACAATTCTGAAGCTATTACCATTCACCATTCAGAGCAGTGAGAATTTGTAGCCACATAACCTTTGTAAGATAATGCGCAATAGAGTTGGTCTTGCTTTTGCAACAGCACACGCAATCCACTCCGATATTAAAGTTTTAATTGAAATGTGCCTCGATGCCCTTCTGTTCTTCAGTTCCATCACGGCCGGCCACTATCAGGAGGACAGGCAGAGTGTTTTGGGTGTGTGTGTGCGGATACATGTGTGAATGTGTGTGGAGGCAAGTGTTTGTGTGTCGGAAGCTCGCGTGAGCTTGATAGCCCGGAATTAATTAAAGGAAATTAAACCAGAAAAACAACATTTTAAACAAAACATGCTTAACGAAGGACATATTTATCATGCCTTGAAACAAGTCCCTCGATCTGCATGCCAACCACAAATCAAGTCTGCGAAATATTTAATGGATGCAGGGCTTTTTTTTGTCTTCTCAATGAAAAACCCAGACGACGACCTTGGACAATCAATCAAGTAGTAATCAGCACTCCCCCCCCCTCCCAACACCTAGCCAATCGAACAATAGCTATTGTAATTCTAGTCCCCACACAGTCCCAGAGACAGCCAGTCCATTCCTCAGTCCACAGATGTGATGCTAATGAAAATAGCTCCGGTGGGAATTGTTTTGAGAGAGAGATGTTTATTGGGAGGAAACGGTTAGTGTTGAGGGTTGAACTGAGGTTTGAGGTGAAGTCTGGTGCTACCAGAGCTCCCGGTGTTGGAGGGAGAGAACTGAAAGCCTAACTGGCTGAATGTCAACAGAGGATATACTCTAAGAGAGCAGTTCTTTTGTTTGCTTGTTGGCCTTGTTGTTGTCATTCAGTGTGTTAAGGTGTTAGGTTGTGTGCTTTGGGACCTATGTCCAAGGTCCTAATGTACTGCAACCTTGGACCATGCAAATGAACTGATTTTGATTGAATGATTACATTATTATTTTTGTGATGATAATTATTTTATAAAAGAGCTGGTAATAACTGTGCCATTGTTATCATTGCACCAAAAGCATAAATTTGTTTGATAAGTATTGAATACTACAGCTTTGCATCATCATCACAATGTCATATATTCAGATATATTACCCTATTTTCCTTGGCCATGAAGTCCTGCTTTTATAATCCGTAAGATAGTGGCATCAAACTTGATGTGTGATGCCATATAGCTGAGAGCATTACTGCTATGTTGACATGACAGTTATCCTTAGTCGAGCTACCGTGCGGCTGATACTGAAATCCTAGTGTTGACAGTTTGGAGATAATTCCAACGTCTACCTCCCCCCCCCCAAGTCATTCAGCACATCCCCAGAACTATACATGAGATGGTCGTCCCAAAAGTGGGAAGCCAGGGGAACTTGGATATTGTAATATTATGACACTTGGTAATAGACGAAAAGAACACGTGTTGATGATGAATTAGTGTCCCTCTCTGTGTCCATGTTCCCTTGCATGCAAGCCTGTTGATATGTTTGTGTATAGGTTGATGATTGGATGATTAGTTAAATGAGGTGCGTGCTTAATAGTGGATGGGATCCCTACTGATTGGCTGTGTGTGTGAGATTTTATCCTCCTATGCCTTCTGCGTTCCCCGAGACCGGCGGTAACAGCATTTACAGTACGAAAGGTAAATATGAATCCATCTTTTTCAGTCACCTGCATAAACTATATGGATTAGTCATTATTAGTCATAAAGAAAAATCTAAATAGAATCATCTCATTTAAAATTATTTAAAGAATAATGTCTGAGCAAAGATTACGTGTTAGTGGGACTAATGATCTGGGAGTATCATGCCTGTGCCACTGGTGGAAGAATAGAGTAGGGTGGCACTAGGCTATCACTCTGCAACGCTGTGTATCTTGAAGACAGCTTCAAGTTAAGCCGACAAGGGCAGAGGACTTGCAAGGCATTCACGCGTTCTATGTGTACCATCTTGACTTAAAATATATAGTTCAGGCCCGTCCTCACCTTAAAAGTCCCATGGCATGCTACTTTATGGATGCTTTAATATAGATATTAGTGGGCCCCTAACACAGTATTTGAAGACGTTCCCGAAATTCAGCTGTGGTGCAGAATTACAGCCACTACGAGCCAGTTGCACATTGAGCTTTCGCCAAACGCACCGTTTCGGTGTCTGTAGCTCTAATGCAAATGAGGAGGAGAGAGGCGGGTCAAGGAGGAGAATGGGGGTGTGGCCCTGAGCAGCTTGCAGCCACGGTACCATGCGCTCTGTTTACAGTGGATGTATTGCAATGGCGACGCGAACACAGCCTTTGCCGTGTTCTGTAAAGATTCTACACTCTGGGTGCTCCGGCGGGAGTCCTGGAGCTCTGTATCAAAATAATATCATATTATACATAGATATCTGTATCATATACTATATATTATCACGGCCAAAAGCTGTGTGCGCCTCCAGACGATATTATGAATAAAAAACGACTGTTTCAGGTTCTCTGACGTCTCTGGTTCTTCCACGTCCACATCAATCTGAAGTAGACTGAACCACGACATGGAGGAGAAAGGGATTTTTGCCCGCGATTGTCTCCCGCCGGGGCCTCGCTGCCGAGGGACCACCGCCTCGGCAGCAGGCAGCGCTTAGGCACCACCAGCGCTTAGGTGGTCCCTCGGCAGCGGGCAGTGGGCTAAAGCGGGAGACAATCACGGGCAACAATCCTTTTTCCTCCATGCCGTGGTTCATGTACTTCAGGGAGTCAAAGCCAAAGTTCCTTTCCCCCAATTTCTTCTCAACCATGGCTGAGATAACCCCAACTACTGTCTCGTTGTGGAAAGACCAGAGACGTCAAAGAACCGACATGTTATGCGCCATCACACCAACAGCATAACGGTTATCGAAATAACAAAGAAGTGTACAACAGTTGCGTTACAGTGTGTGTAATCACACACACACACACACACACACACACACACACACACACACACACACACACACACACACACACACACACACACACACACACACACACACACACACACACACACACACACACACACACACACACACACACACACACACACACACACGTGGCGCTCGCATGGTCGTAGCTCATTGTCTCATTGCCGGGCCAAATTCTCTGGGCTGGCAAGGCAGAGAAAGGGGAGGTGGCTTATGACGACATACGGGGAAAGTTCCAAAACGGCGCGTCTGAGCTTAGTTTTTTCAAAACCGGAGCAGAATGCCTGGTGCTCGTTTTACACCCAACGAAATTTCTAGCTATTGGGCAAGCATAGGTATGTTAGAAAACCTCAGAAAGTGAAATTTTCATGCCAGGGGATCTTTAAGAAACCTCAAACCAGAAAAAGATTCTCCTAGTTAGAAGAGAAATCATCAAAAGAAACACATCTCTGAAATCATGAGAAGAAACACATCTCTCCCATGGCTAGGAGAGATGTGAAATTATCAGGAAAAATAATGAAAAAGATAAAAGCAAAAAACATCAGGTTTCAGAAAGGCTGTGAAATAATGATCGATTAATATTTTTCTTGTATCAGAAATACATTGAGAGAAGAGCAAAACCAGTAAAACAAGCAAAAATATAAAGCCAAGGACATGAAGGCTTGGAGTAAACTTCGTCCAAGTATAGGGGTTGTAGTATGGTATCAAAGAGTGTTGCAAGAAAAAGAAATCAATAACCAAATCGATAACCAAGACCCCACACTGGCTTCTGTATGCAACCCCACGGCTATAAACTGCCATACCTTTAATGTTAACACAGATAAATCAGCTTTGCGATACTTTCATACTGCTTCAAACCCTGTATTTTGTCCTTACAGTGCTGATACTTCTGTCACTTATGTGTGTGTGAAGTAGGGGGTGTGTCTGTTTGTGTGTATGTTGCTGTTTGTCTTGCCCTGATGTTGAGACCTCAAATACCCGTCTGTGGGCCGGCCCTGGGCCGGAGCTTGTGTTGCTGCAGACAGGTCGAGGGTACAGTTAAGAGTATCGAGGCAAAACAAACCCAGGCCTTCATCAACAAACAGCTACACCTCAACCGGGCGAAACATGTAGCAGTGCACCAAGAAAAAAACACTTGGCCGCTCCTTCCTTTGTGTCTTAACTTACTGCTAATAAACTACTTCTGATTCCGAACATGTTAAGGTGTTTATTATTTTGCACTATTTAGAATTTATTTATTGGAAATATCACTTGTTTTATGCTACCTAATTTTATCCTTTTGTCCTTATTGCACCGTGTGTCAGCGACAAACACAATTCCGATTCCTCTATTTGTCTTGCACATATTTTGGAATTGACAATAAAGCTGACTTTGACTTTTGTATGTTAACTTTTTTTTCGTTTTTGTCAAGTTACTGAAAGACAGATGGATGGAATGTAGGAACATGACGATCAACGCAGTCCATACTCGTGAAACTCACGGTTCTGCTGCATTAGCAGATCTGTTAAATGGTTTTTTTCATCTATTTAGTTTCGCTTGATTGTTTGAGCAGTATCTAGCTCAGGGAGATATTTGCTGGTTCAGATTCTATCTTCTCGGTCTGGTGTTCATCTTCATATGCCAAAGAGTCATCGAGGCAGCAATAAAACTTGGACTGATATCTGACAGCAATATAACTTGCATTGATCTTTTTTTCAGAAATAGGTCAAGGGTTACAAAAAGCTGAGACAGTATTTATAAAATCAATTTGGGGAGTCAGACCAAAGCTTAAGAAACTTTAAACTGCATATAAAGCATCAAATGTTTGCCTTTACGTAAGCAGAACATTTCCGACGCAGCCCATTTCCATCAATCTTTTCCATTTTAGGTGGATGGCCTGAGTCCATTGTGTGCCACTACTCAAACCATGATGGGAAAGATTGTCAGAGCGGCCGTTTCATTAACCGACCATCAGCAGAACAGCCCAGCTGAGCCTGAGAAATAAAGGCCATCACAAGCCTTTAAACTTGCCCATGAGGGCCCTATCAGGTGCACAGTAGTCTGCTATGATGTACCCTCCCTCACTGTGTATTGTATTGTGTGTGTTATATTCAGAAATGAGGACGGAGCATGACAAAAACAAATTTACAGTAACAGTTTGGGTTTATTGTTACAAATAATGCCTTTGTCATTAATCCAAACACATGGGGAAAGTCTGCTAATGTTGGATGGAACATTTGCAGTGTGTGTGTTATATTCAGAAATGAGGACGGAGCATGACAAAAACAAATTTACAGTAACAGTTTGGGTTTATTGTTACAAATAATGCCTTTGTCATTAATCCAAACACATGGGGAAAGTCTGCAAATGTTGGATGGAATAACCTAGTCCCGAGATCATCATCATCATCATCCTGTTTGTCATCATCAGGGTGATATATGACTGCAATTATATTATTCATAATTCTGCTTTTTGTGTGGTCTA
Organism: Gadus macrocephalus; assembly: GCF_031168955.1. Taxonomy (NCBI): domain Eukaryota; kingdom Metazoa; phylum Chordata; class Actinopteri; order Gadiformes; family Gadidae; genus Gadus; species Gadus macrocephalus. Next base: position 5,978,341 of record NC_082394.1, read on the forward strand.
CCTCCTACAGAAAGGACCATCGATCTCTCCTTAATGTGTTTCTCCTTTGTTGCTTAGCTGCCAGGTACAAATGTTCCTGGGTTCGATTCCCACATTTGATTGATTGATTGAAATTCTTTATTGACACGCGTACAAAGGTAAGCGTACAAATTTACATCAGGTCAAAAGGATAGCAGTAAAAAAGCCCATAGGCTTACTTCCAATCTGGAAAATAAATTCCATTGTTCGATTGTGGTCCAATTCCCTTTTCCCATGTGAAACGTATCATTGAGAAAGATACCATCCCTTAACTATTAAAGGTCACTTTGGATGAAAGCATCTGCTGAATTGGTAATTACAGCAAACAAAAGCACAATCAGTCCTCTTCTATCATCCTTTTTTCAAAAGCTTTTTTCCCTACTTTAGCCAACAATGATCCAGGATAACATTATATTCCCAAGAATGTTTCATCACCTTGGAAAACAACATATTATGGTGATAACATTTTTGTGCGGTCTAATTTGCAGTCTTTTTTGGATTATAATTTTGTTTGAAACGACAAGCAATCACAAAAGTATTATCGGTGGTAATTTGCATAAAGCTGTAATGTGTGTAGTAAAAAAATAAATAATATCAAACGTTTTTTAGCCAAGAAACAAAACTTGATATGATTTTGATTATTGATCACATGGGGGAAATTCCTCCGCTGCATTTAATTTATCCTAGCTAGGAGCACAGAACTCCAGATGTAGTGTGCTCGCCTTGCTTATGGGCAGGCCGGGAGTGTTTATTTGAAAAAAAAAAAAAATGTGAATACAGGGAGAACATAGAAACTCCCCAAAGAAAGGTCCTGCCTAAGGGGAATTTAACCCAAGACCTTCTAGCTCTGAGGCTGCCAGCTACCAATTAAACCATGAGCCAGCGTGCATGTGGTGGTACTAAGAATCAATCTGCTATACAAGTCCATGGTTATGGGTGTTTCACATTCAAATGAATCACTACATCTACTAGAGCAGTGTTTTCAACCCGTCGGGGACGCAAGGTCACTGCATGTCGCATGTGGGATTTCATTATTGAAATAGAGTACAGACAGTACAGTATAATACAATGATAGAAGAAAAAAATACGGATAATTAAAAATACATTTATTATCAATATTGTATAGTAATTATATATTATTGCTGTTTTCCAAAATAGTATTGCTTTGACTATTCCATCATACTTTTCCATCAATGTCTTGTTTTAATTGGTGTGTGCTAAATGAGTGAGCTGCCAAATCCCTTAGCCCCGGCCCTACCCTGATTACCTGAACCTCAATATAATTCACTAAGCTGTTTTGATAACATTTTCGGTTGAATCGCAATAATGAATAGAGCACAGCTTAAACCAGGTGAGCATGATGCAATCCTAAACATAAGGAAGGAAAAACTTTATACGCTGGTCACATGGTTCTATCTAATGTATTTTCCAAACGAGCTGAAGATTGGTAGGTTTGTGAGGGGAAGCATATCTGGATTAAAAGTGGTCAACCAATCCTTCATAGCAAACAGGAATTCAGAGGGTTTCAGATGGCCTATCTGGGGTTATTAATTTGATGTAATGCTGCTTGTAGAACAGGACAATTAAGAAGGGCGGGGGGGGGGGGCAGTTAAACTGATAATTTAGGATTAGATTTAAAAATAGTTAGACTACTGACTGCTTATTTTCAAGTCCCATACTCAATCACGCATTCACCAACAACTTCTTGAGGATATTACGTTGATTTGAAATTATACGACTACATGACATGCCTTTTTAAATACATTCCTAATATGAGCTAATTAGATACCTTTTTCCCTTAAATTGATTTCCTTAATTAAGGTAGAGCACACATTACTTGACTAATGAGACCGGGGAATGTAGCTACCAATTTAATACTTCAGACAGTGGTGAGAGGTGTGAAGTGCCGAAATTTAAGGTTTCAAAACTGACGTTCCCTGCAAAGGAGCATTTAAGGATTATAGGGCTGTGGCAACCGGGAGATCATGGCACACTACTTTAAAGTTGGATGGCATGATTCGGAAAATATCACACACTTCATTAACATTGTATAGATATGTACTAGGTTATTCGCAATTTTTGCAATATTTTACACACGTGACGCAAGAAAATTGATTGATACATGTTCATAAAAATCCTACAGGCAATTTAAATAGTCTAATATGTATTACAATTGAGAAGAAACTTGCATTAAGTTGGGACCAACTTGTATAGGACCCTTTGTAGAACTCCGGAAACGCATATTCAGTAAAAACCTTGTGTTTTCAGATAAATGTGTTTTGTACTTATATTATATATTTTTGATATTATTCGTCATTGAGTATAAGTGCTATAATGATCGACGTCGTAGGATGAAATGCGTCACCCGTTAAAGTATAAGGGTCAAATAAACTTAAACTTCTCAGAAACAGCCATCATTAACAGCTCCCTGATGGAGCTCCACAAGACTTTAGACTTTACTTTAGATTTTATTGTCCCCAAGGGGAAATTTTTCTTCACGTCACAGTACATTACATATGTGGGCCGCACGCCGACAGACAATAAACAGAAACAAATAAACATCTACACAGATCTGCATAAACATCTACACAGAGTAGGACTGGGGGTGATTTATCTTGGCCTTTTATTGAGTGCTGTTATGGCTGCAGGCACCAGGCTTTTGCCGTAGCGAGCCCTCCTGCACAACAGGGACCTATACCTGCGTGCAGAGGGCATGACAGTGAAATGGCAGTTGAGAGGGTGTGTGTTGTCCTGTGCTATTGCGGATGCAATGTGCGAGATGGCCTTTATATTGAGCTCTGACAGTGTGGGTGTGGGGAGACCAATTAATTTGGCAGCTATATTTGTGACACGTGTAAGTTTGGCCCGGTTTTTGACAGTAAGCATGTTAAAGAAGCAGGTGGAACAGTAGAGCAGAATGGGTTGGACAATACTTTGATATAACAAAAGGAGGAGATGGGGGGCAACATAGAGTCCTTTGAGTTTGCGGATGGCATACAGTCTTTGGTGGCTCCTTTTTTGAATGTCCGTTGTGTGCTGGTCGAAATTGAGTTTATTGTCCAGAGTGAGTCCAAGGTATTTAAAGCTGTCAACTGTTTCTACTGTGTCATTGTTGATGAGAGTGGGGGGCTGGGGAGATGGGTTACCTATTGTTATTTCTTTTGTTTTGGCTACATTGAGATGGAGGAAGTTATGTGAGCACCATTGGGTGAATTGAGTGACAGTGTTGTGGTAAACTGATACAGAGTTATTGTCAACAAAACCCGATTGGGTTTTTTGGTTTTCTTTTTGACAGGCACTGAAAACAGCGTGGTTGTTCTCTATTTGACAGCTACAGGTGAATGGTCTGTGGAGGAGGAAGGCAGGAAACGATCAGAGCCGCTGTTAAAGGCCAACCATGAGTCATTACACTACGCTATTCAATAACAATTTAAACGATTCATTTTCCTATACAGGAACTCAGAATAATTGATGAACTATTGTCAGGGCTCTTTTAGTGCAAATGAGAAGTTAACGCACGCAGCTATACAGTAACTAACTTTATTCTGTTGGGTCAACAGGGCTTGTTATTTATTTAGTTTTATTCGATTGTTCTATTTTAGCCTCCTTTGGTACAACCCACTATCGGCCCATGTCAAATGAGTCTTGGCTAAATTCTCATTAGTGTCCTAATTAGGCTTCCAACTCAAAAGATAACCGATTCTTTAGTTCAGGCCAAACATTGAGAGCTGCACAAACAACGATGGAGAAGCCTGTGTGAAGAAGCTTTAACAATAAACACAAATAATCTGAATGCAATGGCTGTTGTTGCACAGTTTGTCTCATTCCACCACAGGGACATTTCCTTCATCCCCTGAGTTAATGCATTGACACCCTGTCGTTCTCCACCGGGCCTTGCTAAAAACACTGGGCTTTTCAAAGTGTCTCGACAAAACAAAAACAAACAATCAAAAATGTCATCCGGACCCGGGAGGATTTTCCTTAGCTGTGATGAGGGAGTTCCCGAACAACATGGAACTAGGCCCGGTGTTTTGTTAAATCCTGATGCTGTTTATCGAGGACTGGAGCATTGAACAGAGCTCTGCTGCCAAACCCATGCAGTCTCCTATGTTTTAAATGTCACGTTCAGAAGGTTGAAAGGCCACCCATCATGCTGATAATATATGCCACCGACTTGCTTTTCTCGTTCATTAAGGGGGATGTTCACACTTTGGTTAGTTCTAACGCAAGAGCATACTGCTCCATACAGGTGTTTTATTAAATGACACTGCAACAGCACCAGAATTTTATTTTCGAAGTTGGACCACTGACCACTTATGGTCATTGTTATTTCTGTAATCGGACAATTGGAGAATTCAAATCCCGGGCCAAGGATGTAAATGGTTTCACTTTAATGCTATTATTTTCATGGCAGTTGAGTTGAACTGAGTAGAAAATAGCAATGTGTGATGGAACCCCTTCAAACTAATAATAAGACATCTGAAACTGCAATTCCATTACTTTACTTTTAACAAAAAAAAAATCTCTCTCTTTCCGTATATCTCGAAACATATTACTGTCTGCCCCGTCTCACAATGCAATCACATTCAATTCCTGAGCTCCAACTGCTGCTGGCTGTCCCACTTTTTATCCTAAATCTTGATCAAAAACCAAGCCATAGAGCCGTTTCACTATGTCAGAGAAAAATCAGAATACTTGACAACTTAACCCTTCCAGTTCCACCGACAACTCTCAAGCTGTTATTCCATTGGGTGGTCATCTATCATGTGCTAATTCAGTCCTCCATAATCGTGTCTTGGAACCAAACTACATGGAAAGTATTGACCGTTATATGACTCCCTCTTTCAACTTTTCCAGGACCAAAAAATCGCTGACATTTCTCGTCTTGCTCCCGTGTCTGCTGGGTCTGTAGATAGTTCCACAACATCTTCTTCCCTCCCCTCCTCTCTTGGGAAGCAGTAGCCAGCCTAACCTGAATGCTAACGTATCCTTATTGCTGCGTATCCTGATCGCAACACCGTAACCCTGGGGATTAAATGGTGTGGGCTACATGTGAAGATAGATGAAATAAATCGCCCTGGTTGGACCAATTTTCTCCTTACCCCCCGTATGCGCCAAACGTACAGCTTCTCCTTCTCTGGGACATCCCGCTGAAGAACTGGAGTGGCTTTTGAAGCCAATCACACCCACACACACTCACTCGCAAAGACACACGGGTTGCCTTGGAAAGTTAGCAGCCGTACAAAATCGTGTTAAGTCCCACTTTCGTCTGTTTCTATCTCAGTGTTTCTCTGTTAATGTCTCTCTCTTTCCATGCATGTGCATCTTTCTCTCTGTCTCTCAACCCCTCCCTCCTTTACCTAGTCTTTGTGCCACCAGATGAAGTGAAGGAGAGTGTGTGTGTGTGTGCGTGCGTGCGTGTCCGTGTTTGGTTATGTGTTTAGCCGGGGTACTTTTGATGTGTGTGTACACATCCTTGCCCTTCCCCTGGCCAGCCCTACCCCCCCCCCAAATACACACACACAAACACACAAATTCACACATGCATGCACTCACTCAAACCCTGCCCCCTGGGTTGACTTTGTGTTCTCTCCAAGTATCAATCTATCTCTCCTAGTTGTAAAATGGCTCATCTGGCAGTCCTGTGCTGTTGTCTTGGTAACCAGCTGCTTGGCCCTTCTGTGGCTCTGAACTCATTTTAAGGGCAGGGCACCAAAGACTTCAGTTTCCTCACTTGTCCTAGAAAGGTAAAAAGGAGAGGGATTCTAACCATTGTTCACATGCAGCTGCCCAAGGATGACGTTCTACTTAAACCAATGTGTCTTAAACGGCCACTGCTACAACTTCTACTCCCATCCATTACCAATCTTCATTTACTACAGGTATGTCCTGGTTATTTTAAGTTACGAACCAATTGATCATCACATAGCGACTTTAAGTGGATATGAGTACACATGAGTTGGCTCAACCTGGTGATAAGATTCCCATACTGGAGCTCCAGCAGTTATGGATGGACCTTCCCAATATAATTAAGCCCAAGCATAAAAACGAACAACAGACGATCAAAGATTTAATGCGCAATGACCTAGTCAACATGCAAATAAACAAGCAACTCATACAAGCGAGTGAACAAGCAACTCGACATGCTGGGCCCAGTGCGTACACCATGGCCTGATTACATTTGAACAAGACTTGGCGGACAGCAAACTTCTTCTTCAGAGAATGTGCAGCAGCAGCAGCCTGTGCACTCACTGGTTGTGTCTATGGGAGTTCAAACAGGGATAACATCTCAAACCAAATGGCCTATAGCTAAACAGCAACCGTGCTGTTCAGCTGTGGGCAATATTCTTTCATCCAAGTCATTAAAAAACATGTCAGCTATGAGAGAGAGAGGGGAGAAGAGAAGAGAAGCGAGAGAGAGTGGCGAGAGAAAGAGAGAGAAACAAGAGAAGCGAGAGAGGAGAAGAGAAGATAAGAGAAGCGAGAGAGAAGAGGAGTGAGAAAGAGAGACAGAGACAGAGAAAGAGAGAGAGACAGGGAGAGAGAGGGAGGAGATGCACCCTTGGCATCATCCTTGCTTTGAACTCTTTCTGCACTGCATTACATTGTTTGACCTCATTGTCACATCCCACTATTTTATCCCATTTCTGTGCCAATCGTCCTCAGGTTCAATTGCTTTCCTGTCCTCTGCCACTGAAGAAAAATCTCCGCCAGCCTCCTGCCCATAGACCAATGCAGGAATCTTCTTTTGGAACACATCAAAGTCTCAGATAGGACCAGGACGGTCTTTGTCAGTGTGCCCGCTCTTAAACCTCGAGTAGCACTCTGCCATTATCACTAACGCATCACTCTGCTTGTTACCACTCTGCCACGCTCCCTTCAGCAACCCCCCACCCCCTGCTGCTTCTGATTTCAACACTGTCGGGGTGGGGGGGGTACATGTAAGACAAGCTTTTCAAAATCTGCCCTCAACACTAACTCCAGGCTGCCATCAAGCCTGTGCCATGTGTTTCATGCCAGCGTGTGTCCTCCATTTTGGATCCACAGAGGGTAATTTACCTCTTCCAGGGACCCCTCTTTAACTCCTCTGTCCCTGTAGCTTCGAAATGGGGGCATTATCAGAGCTGCTAAGCTTAACACCCTGCCGTGCTCCAAAATGAAATACTCTGCTTTCTTTCATCGTGGAGTTATTATATATATCAACCTATAGCACCCCTGAAAGATGTATTTTATGAAACTTTGGGTCGCGACCCGTATTCTAAGCTGATTTGCTGCCGTTTGTAGATGTACGAGTAAGGTGCGGTTGTTTTATGTTTTATTATTTGACCATTGCTTTATATTCATGGCCCAGGGCCACCGTTTTTTCTTTCCAATTCTAAAGACCCACTAGATGACATTTCCAGAATTTACCTTCAGGGATGGATAAAATGTTGCAGTCACTTAGAAAAGTGTGAACTACTACAGAGTCGATAATACTGCAAATCTGTCCAGACATTAAAGATTTCTCCGAAGAGGTTTCTTGAGTGGAAAACCCATAATGTCCAAAAAGTGCATTGATCCAGGTCCAGGTATCTGTTGTCACAGAATGATCCCGCGGCCATGTTCTGAAGAACAATAATGTTCGCACAATCTGTGAAGAGAGATTACCTCTATTGTGGGTTTTATCGATCTACATCACGCCTCTGATTGAGTCTGAAGCGGCTGTTAGAATTTGGGTCGTCAATTTAAATAATGTAAGACGCTGATTTGGGAATAGCATATATCAAGACTAAGTGGATTTGGTTGGCCACTGGTTCATGACCTTAGTTATCTCTCAAGAGTATCTATCTGATTAATTGTCAAAGCTTGCGTCAATTAGCGTCCAAAAGAGGACAGAGCTGATGACCTGATGTAATCATGCATCATCATCCATACAGGCGACCTTGGCAATTTCCCAGAGTAGCACTTTGGCAAGGGGCGGCAAAATGAACACATTTATATGACAATCGCTCTGCACCTGCAGCCACCTCTCTCCGCCGCCTCCCGCCCCCAGCTCTCGTGAGATACAAAATGGAAGCCGACTATAGCAAGCGCTGGCGCGTCCAAATAGAGAAAGAACAAGAAGACAGATTTTCAGCCCTGTGGATGCCTGAGAACTTCACTAATTCCAGTTAGTAAATAGCAGTTAACGACCATTTACCGCCTGTGAAATCCGCGTCCGCCTGTGCCACAGAGGTGCCAAGTCCCACGCATTGAGCTCAAGTCTCCCGCAAATGAACCTCTTTACAGGCTCTCACGCCACACACATTTCTTAATCAAATTACCTCAGAGGCCCAAGAACCGTGGAGAGTGCTTTGAAATCTGACCACAACATACGCAGACGGAGCAGAGTGCACTGATGGTTTCCGAGCGATCAGACTGGCTGGGGCTTTCGAGCGATCAGACTGGCTGGGCGATTGGACTGGCTACGCTGCATGAAACCACTCAGCTTGCATGCTGTTTGAATCAATGTCTTTGCGTCGTGCAGTCGTCTGAGCTGATGTGTCTGTCAAGTGCTATTTTTTATCAACTTAGATAAGGACATACCTTAAGTGAGTGAGAGAGAGACGTCTGGTCTCTTTTATATGAATCCAGGCACTAAGGTCGACCAAATTTACTAGATAATATACAAAAATTATACTAAAGTGATGTAATTAGTAGGTGACCTGGGGGTCAAGGACATTTGAGGAGTGAGCTACAGACCTGGGGTCTCTCGCTCTTTATATGAACCAGGGCATTGGATAGAAAGATAGTATTTATTTATTTAGGATTAAATGAATAGGGACAGATACAAAAACATGGATAAGCGTAAAACAGTCATCTGATGTATGCATCAAAGTGTCTTTAGCTAAAGCTAATTCATGGCACTTGTCCCCAATATGTATGTATTTGTATGTATGTATGTATGTATGTATGTATGTATGTATGTATGTATGTATGTATGTATGTACGTATGTACGTATGCATGGACCTCATTGCATAGCAGCAAAATAGATTGTAGAAATAAATTCTAATGTTGGGTGTATTTTTCTTTTTATATAAAGAGGCATCCAAGGTAAGTCATCATAGCATACTTAATAACATAAGGCAAATCTATTGATGCTACAATTTATGAGTCTTGAATTATACTAAGCCTGATCTATTTAGTCGTAGGCCTACCCAAAAAAGCAGTGGAGTAAAATCCACCTTCTATACCGATTTGCATTTGTATAGCTCACAGCATCTTCATTTCCATGTGGAAGCCTCACTTGCTCTCTAGTCGTTTATTACATTGCCGAATCTGCTGATGCTACGCTTGCGTACATTTCATGTGTGTGTTTTACACACATGATAAAGCGGTGTATAGGAGAGATTTGCACTTGTATCATTTTGTTTGAGATACAGATATTTGATTATTTGGAAAATAGCTGAGCTGTCACGAAATCAATTGGAACCATGTTATTGGAGTAATTGTGCAGACCTGTTGTTTGGTGCATTATTTATACATGGACCTGCAAAATCTCTCCATATTGCGTCATGCATACTTTAATTGTGTTGACACATTGAGCACACTAGCGTTGCACTTGACTATTCACAATATGTATATGGCATGGTGTCCTTTGTGTGATGTTGCTGGTATGGTACATTGCAAATAGAGTCGCGGCCGGTTCTGCTGACCAATGGTTCAATATCTCCTTTCAAATCTTCTTTGTCCTTCTTTCAAATCCTTTAATCTTGTGATCTACAGTGTTGGATAAGAAGACCTTATCTTCCTAATCTATTCTCCTTCTAAATCCTTCCCAGAATCGCTTGTAGCCCCGCAGTCCATCTTCTGGTCCCTTGCATCCTCTGAATCACTCAAGGGTTGTGTGATGGAGTTCGACTCCCAGCCAAATGTTGCGACTGCAGACCCCAATGTCTGCCGCCTTACCCATCTCTGAGCCAAGATGCCCAACTGAGTAACGAGATCTATCTAAAATAATTCATTGCAAGTGGCTTCCGATAAAAAGGTTTCAGAAATGGCCAAATATAATAGACAAACATCCTCTATTCAGCTTGTCCTGTATAATCCATCCTTCAGAGTCCCAGCACCGACTGGGTGTGTGTCATCGCCACCACACCCTCCGTCCATTAGCACTAACACTCAACTTGGGCCTGTTTGGATCAGAGCCAATATTAAGGCTGCGAAAATTCACACATAAAGGAGAGAAGATAGGGACTGTCAGGCTGTTTTCTGTCCTCCTGCAGAATCCTTCTGTTTCACACAATGTTCTCGTTATTTAGCATACCGAGGTCAAAATTGTTTACCTCGGTATGCTAAATGTTACTATAGTTAACAGAATGAAAGGCAATTAAGCGTTACAATGTGCTCTGTAATAGACTGGCGTGACAACCTTATTGACAAGCTCACCAGACATGTCTTTGTGTGCCCTGGAAAAATTGACTGCATGCTGCTAATTATATACAATTATACACAAATGATATAACCTTTTACAATGTTAGTATTTACTTTTAAACACATTTATCTCAATTATCCTTGAACCTAGAGGTAGCCACTTTCCTCTCCAATTGAACGTTGTTTAGTTATTCCTGTTAAGTTATACTCCCCGATAGTCTATTGCAAATAAGCTTGGCTGGCCTATCCCAATTCAGCCATGGCCAAACTCTCCAGGATGGGCTCTCCCTTTTGCTTCCTTTGTTGTTACTTGGAACATGTACACCAAGTGTCCCAGTGAAAATGATCAGATCAGCCGAATATGGTTTGGCTGTCACACTGACAAAGCGTAGTTATTATGTTAGCAATGGAAGCAGCTGTACATCACACCTGTCCTCTTCCCCATAAGCATTTCCATTAACAGACTATCAACCTCAGCGCTCATGGCCGTTTCAGTACATCTACCCAGTTCCCCTGGGCCGGTTCTCTAGGTTCTCTGATGGGAAAAGAAGAGGGAGGTGAAGAGATATCACCTGTGATGCAGAACCTTCCTCCCTTGAGCCGTGTAATCGTGGCTCTAGGGTAATGTCATAATAACACCGGGGGTGTTTATATTAAGCACGGCTTGATCCTCAATGTCCGCAGTCTACCTGTAGCTATGCTTGAGCAAGATACCTTACCCCTACTTGCTCGATTAATGACATTCATCTTTAGTATTTACTCCAAAAGGGTACAATTCTACAATGGCGGATAACCTCTCAACCGAGCAGCAGTTGGATATCAGCAGGTCCATTGGCCTGGATAAGAAGACGGGTCTGGAGACATGGTTTCAATCAGCCTTATCCTCAGTGTCTTCCTCCCCACGGCTTCTCTCTGGCAAATAGCATTCACTCGGCCGGCGTGTGAAGGAGGAAGATAATCTATTTGCCGAAGGTAATCGTCTGAGGGAAGGTGTGAAAGGGAAGGGCAGTGTGATTACCAACCCCCCCACCTCCAGCGTGATGGGGGCGTGATGGGGGGGGGGACAGAGGGCCCTAAGGGGGCCAAGGAGATCTTTGCGGTAGCGCGGTCGGTTCTCTGGCGCGGAGGTGGGAGCTGGCGGGTGGCACGAGAGGCTCCGGGGTGACGGGGGTGAAGTGTGTGGGGGGGGGGGGGGGGTGGTAATGAGAGGCCACCCTTTCAGAGTCAGGGGTTGAGTACATGCTGAAGGACTTCTATTGGGAACGGCGGGTAAACACTTAGCATACAGATCACAGCCACTGAAGGGCCGCTGAAGCCCGTCGTTGACAAAGACACGCGGAGCACGGGAGGAAATTGGATGGCAGGGGTTTTTCGCTCGCTCTCTGTGGAAGAAAAGGTCTCTAAACGACGGCATATGGCCGTGAGCTGATTTTTTTTTATAGTTCTGATGGATATAATCAAGATATATGTAATGGTCAGGAAAAAATAACATGCTGCTGCTTTTCCGAGTGCTTAGAATTGATTTCCTGTTGATCAATTTTCTTGCCACTGAATAGCATTTAATGAGTTTGGCTCAAGTGGGAAGATGGAAGTAAGGAGGAAAGGGTAGAAGCAGGGAAGGAAGGAAGGCATTGCAATCATAAAGTGAAGAATTAGCAAATATACGGTTGACATAAGACTGCATATGTCTCTTTTATTTCAGTGCATTGCATAAATCTGAAAGCAGCATTCATCCATTGAAGTAAAACCAAAACCCCCCAGACCCAGAATCCATTTTAACTTTTGTACTATGTGGCAGAAACTTTCATTCCAAGGAACATGTCATCAATGAGCAAGTAGGGGTTAGGGCTCAAGGGTAGCCCAGAAGACTGCAGACATTGGGCTAAAAAACCCACAATCTTTCAACTGGAAGTCAAACACCCTAACCACTTAACCATCCTTCCCTCCCTGACATTCGCTTGTACCCCCCCATCCATCTTCTTAAGGACGGGTCTTCCATGCAGTCCAATCTGAGCCCCCCTCCAGCAACCCCCCCCCCCCCACACACACACACACCAGCAGCAGAGGTCAGGGGGGATCCCATCCGGTACATGATTGCACTGCATGGGCTGCCCTTCAGCTGCCCCGAGCCCTGACCAAGACACATTAAATATTCAGAAGCTGGGCGAGCATGCATCCGCGACATGCTGCCCAAAGACAACAGACGCCCTCCTGGGCGGCTGGGAGCAGCATGACTAGGGCAGAGTCTGAGACGCTGTGTGATGTAGTACACCCCCAGGCCCACAGACTCGTCTCACAGACCGCTCAAGAGGAGCTTGTCTGGGCTAAAAGGAATACAAAATGCACACATCAAAAGATACAAACATGGGAAGGTAGGTGCTGTGTAGCTCCAACGGTAGGGCGAGGTAGAAATAGTGCAAGAAATAGTGCAAGTGCTTACACCAAATGGCATGCATCTTATTATGAACACTTTACTAAAACATAAAATAAAATGTTTGTGTGCTTTCATCCAAAACGGCATTTGAAATAAACGGTCACCTTTTGAACATTACACTTTAAATAATTTATATTCTGACACAAATCCTTATAAATTAAAGTACAGGGTTCAAGTTTAAGTTCATAAGGGGCCACCAATGGAGCCGTATTAGGGCAACATCCCCCCCTGGTGCATGCCAGGGGAACACATCAGCGAGCGAGCGCACACACACACACACACACACACACACACACACACACACACACACACACACACACACACACACACACACACACACACACACACACACACACACACACACACACACACACACACACACACACACACACACACACAGGAGGTTGTAGACGTGGGCTTCTGTAGCGACGGAGAGGGAGAGGAGACACACTGGCTTACGAAACAGCGTTAAGGGTATGCATCTGCTTCATCTTCAGCGTTTACACACCAGCTGTCTTCTTCCCGTTCTAAAGCACACACGTGAGCATGTCTCCCATCTCAGTCGGAGCCGATGTTTGACCTAATTGATGAATGATTCATGCTGTCATGAATGCTAAAAATATTTGATTCTTTTTTTTCGGGGCTAACTCAGAGGCTTCTTAAATAATGCACATGATATATTGACTGTATTGTCATCAGTTGATTATATATAACTGTAGAATGGCTCTTCATAGCAATGATACAAGTGTAGAGCATAATGGAAACAGGTGTGAGAGGTGAGTGTTGTTCGACAAAATGCAACAAATATGATTCCCCCTGCTATACAAGGATGAGATCATGGGGGGACGACATTGTATTCATCTCTCTCCCTCTCCCTCTCTCACCCTCTCAAACCTTCTGTCCCTTTCCTCTCTCCTCTCTATGTCTTGCCCTCTCACTCTCCCTCCACTCGACGCTGACCTCTCTCTATCAAAGACAGAACGATACGGGGACTAGAAGGGCCATTCTATTCTTATCCCCCATCGTCCTGCCCTGCTGGGCTTCATGTCATGGAGTTCAAACGCAGACTCTCCCAGAGGCCTCTTCTCTCCCAACCGGAGGTTTAGGTTACAGCAAAGACCAGACAGAGAGATGGGCGAAGGCCAGTCCAAGTCTGTCATGCCATGGCCCCGGTTCAGGAAAATAGTTATCCCGACAATTACCTCTATTGCACTTTATAATTCACTTTTTAAAGTACTTTGATATTTATACTTTGTTCAATATTTGAACTTTTTGACATTAAGTGCTCCATGGCAAGGAAGCTCTTTTGAGTTTAATTTAATCGAGAGATTGTAGAGATAAGGCAGGGTGGTACAGATAAGGTGGAAGGGAGGAGAATGGAAAAGAGTGTGGAGGAAGATAAGGTAGGAGAGGGAGAGAGAGAGAGGGAGACAGGCAGAATGGCAAGGCAAAAGGGTTTGCTAGCCAGAAAGAGCAATTCAAAAGAGAATTGGGGGCAAAATGATTATAGTGAAGAAAAATAACGCTGAGTAGAGTTGGAAGGGAGTGAGAGAGTGAGATAGTGAGAGAGTGAGAGAGAGAGAGAGAATTCCCCAGCACTCAGAGCTGCCAGAAACTGAACACCTGTCTGGCCGTGTGGTCCAGGTTACCATCAATTCACCCCTCCAAGGCTGCTGAACTGTTTATAATGATAATGTAGCGCGTTATACATGCATTAAGAGTGCCTGTTATGCAAGCAGATCACTGCCAATAAGGCTTTTACCGTGCTCACGATAGATTAAGTTGAACCTGAGAAGGGAGAGGGATAAGTGGAGACGTTAAGAAAGAGAGAGAAAGAGGAAGAGGGGAGCTAGGAAGAGGAAGGGAAACAGTGAGTGAGAGAGAGAGATGTAAGATTTAAGAAAAAAGGGATGCATGGAGATGGATTCTGAGAAAAAGACGAGGCCGAGAGCTCAGCAAAGGCAAACCATTTAAAAGCAACCAAAAAGCATTTTCGGGAGCTGTTTGGCTGCACTTTAGAGCGGGCCTCTGTGGATCTCATTACAGTTCTGTTCACATATCTAACTCTACCCTCTGTTCAACCACCAGGGCCTTGGTATACCACAGATAACACACACACACACACACACACACACACACACACACACACACACACACACACACACACACACACACACACACACACACACACACACACACACACACACACACACACACACACACACACACACACACACACACACACACACACACACACACACACACACACACACACACCAGGAGCACCAGGGGCTGTGGCAGGTCCCGGGGCTGGGGGGTCTGGGGGCCTCCACGTCCCCCAGTGGAGGTCCAGTAAGATATTCCCGGTCCCCTGGTAAGACATATTCTGCGTGTCGTAAAAATAATTGGAGCCAATTAATGTTGGGTTCGATACGACGAATCAATGATAGTAAAGATAGTTACTAGATCCATCGCTGGCCAACCGAAAAGCATGCGGGAAATTGGAGAGACTTCGTATCAGGGCGTTATTGATTTTCACATCATTGGTGCTGCAGTAAGAAAACAGATTGCGTTCGCGGGTTAGTTCGATTCAGTACATACGGCCTACGGTATTATAAATAATAGAATTATGGCACGCAGCCGGCATGCCAAGAGAGAGGCAGTGGGCCCTTGGCCTTCGTGCAGTGAGGCTGTGGCCCTTCATTTTGATTTGTATACATTTCACGGGCCCTTTGTCATGCCTGGTAGGCACTTGCCCTTGCTACCCCCCCCCCCCCCCCCCCCCCACCCCCACCCTAGTCGGTGACACCTGCTACACACACATACACACCACGACATAGACACACAAACCACCACACTGCATGGGTGATTTACAGCACCACTGTGCACACTAACATGTATGCTACGGCGGAACAGTAGCCTAGCCACGCTCCACAGGGAGAGAGAGAGGAACGCCGTGGGACCAGGGAGAAGGAATGATTACATTCACACATTAAACAAAGATTCAGCAGACGGAGAGAGGGAGAAGAAAGGGTAGGGAGCCGACGAGAAAGGGATGGTTAGAGCGAGTTAGACTGATCCAAGGGGGAGAGGAGAGAGAGAGAGAGAGAGAGAGAGAGAGAGAGAGAGAGAGAGAGAGAGAGAGAGAGAGAGAGAGAGAGAGAGAGAGAGAGAGAGAGAGAGAGAGAGAGAGAGAGAGAGAGAGAGAGAGAGAGAACTAAAGAGAACGATCAAACAAGAGAGCGAGAGACCAAAGAGCAGGGACAGCTACAGGGTCTGTGCAGGGGTCCCAGGAGGGGCCCTCCCTGTCTAATGACTCTGCAGCAGGACACCAGGGGCAGCGCAGCCTCCCGCTGGACTCACTCTCCACATGAAAGAGAGAGAGAAAAACCGACCGGCGAGCGAGAGATTAAGAGATGGACTATAATAACACCGCCAAACAGCCCTTAAGTAATCACTCTTCAGGGTCAACAGTAACTTTTATATGCACATCTATGGCCCAACTGACATGCTGTCTAATCCTGACTCAATCTACTTATTTAATAATTTACTTTGCTTAAGTTATTATCAGACGCTTTTACCCAATTGACTTAAAGTGAATTCAGACACAGGTCATTAGGAATAGATGGGTTCAAGTGGCCTGCAGGTGGGCCACACCACACCCGCAGGGAATCCTACCCGAGCCGCCCCACTTGCCTGCCACCAAACCTACAAAATAATTCACGTGTATCGTCGAGGACAAGAACTGCCAGAAGCACAGTGATTAAAAAAAAAACGACACGTGGATTCAATTGAAAAGTCGTCGTGCATATTATTAGTAATCTCCGAGTTTCTCAGCGGATTTCCGAGAAATAAAAGCAGCTCTTTTGTTTTGGTGATGACTGGGCCCCCAGGATGCGGGGTTTTAATCACGCCATCGCTATGCAAATGAGCTGTCACTTTCACATTCCCTTTCAGACCTCTCAGCCTGCCTCAGCAGATGCGTCGAGATTTCTGGCATTTATCTCTGTTCCACAAACACGAGGAGTTGGGGGTGCTTGTTGGGGGTGCTTGTGTGTAACGCCTGGTGCTAATTTGGGGGCTAGGAACAATAGGCTAGGATTCAGCTCCTCTACATAGCAACATAACAGTTGCCACTGAAGGCATACGATAACACTCAAACACTGTTATCATGTCATCACCCGACACACCGTAATAATAATAACATTCATCACAGCCAACTTAATGCACTTAGCCCCTCAAGCCATATCGTTGTGTCGAGTCAATGCGACGAGCAGAGGATGTGTTCTCATGGCATCAAGGTCTTGCCCAAACATTACACACTCTTGCATTCCAATGCAGACACACACACGCACGCCGGATCGCACACATGGCAATTTGATTCGATGGATGTTTGAATGCATTGTGATGCAGTTTGGGAGCCACGTGTTAAACCATGGAGGAAGCATGGCTGCTGTCTCTGTGTTCCCTGAGTACTGCCCACATCCTGCACGCTTGGTTTCTCCCTCAAAGAGTATTTTTCTCAAGATATCACTCCTCTATATTCAGCGTCACGCTACATCCGTTCAACATCCCCGAAGTATGCTGTTCCATTTAAACAATTATGAGGCGCCGCTATACACCTGTTCGTCTGTAGTATTTGCCTGTCTGTCTGCCTGCCTGTCTGTCTGCTTGATTCACATTGGTTACATGCAGATGTCTGTTTTCCTGTTACATACGCCTGACCGTCTTAACTGTTAAACAGTTTGTTATGCAGACCTGGATCTCTTTCTGGACATCAGTTAATACCTGTCTGGTTGCCTGTCTGTTATGTACAGCCGTACGTATGTTATATTCATCTTTTTGGTCTGTCTGTCACTGTTATATACACCTGTCTCTCTGTAATATACACCTGTCTGTCTGTCTATCCATCTGTCTGTCTGTCTGTTATACACCTGCCCGTTTTTTTGTTATATGCACATGTCTGTATGTTATACACACCTTTTTTTCCTGTGTGTCTGTCTCTGTTATAAAACACTTGTCTGTCTGCAATTTACCCCTGTCTGTCTATTATAGGAACTCTATTAGAAAGACAAAGCTAGCAGCTTATAGTTCAGCTCAGGCTCTCCTACAGCTGTCTTAAGTCCGCTCTCTAGCTGTCTCATCATTTTTCTCTGGCTGTCTACAAGCTGTCTTTAGATGTCTTACAGCTGTTCTCTGGCGGTTCCTACCCTAAAGGAACTGAAAGAGAGGCAACATATCCATGTATTCGTATCCCGGCAACACATGGGACACAGAGCCCCATTGTACAGATCTGAAGTGGGCCCCAGCTTTCAGAACCACGGAGAGCAGCCCTGGATCGATGCTTTACCTCGTACTGCACGCAGCTCCATGATCTTAAGACAGGCCTGGGACCTCTTGAACTGATCCACTCTCATGTAAACTACAGTGAGCTGATTCATTAAAAGTGAATCAGCTCATTCATTAAAAGTGAATCAACACAGTCCTCCCTTGCTCCCGCACCCCACGGGACACATTTTGGTGCATCAAAGCAATGAGCAGCTCTTTGATTTGCCTTTGTTCCCCGCATGCCACCCCCTCCCATCCCCACTCTCCCACCGGCGCCCTACATTATTCGATTTTTTATTTTTTACAATTTTCAAAGTCAGAATTGGACCTGCTGCATTTGACAGATGAACAGATCCACAAACGCATGAGTATCATGGCTGCATCCTAGTGGCTGTACTAGGCTGCTGCCTGGGTAGCTGGTAGTTCTGGAGAACCTTGCGGCGTAGGACTATCACCTGTAGAGTGTGGTTCTCCGGGTTCTGCTTCGAGATGTTCAGCTCAGCCCCAGGGCTTCCTTCAGATATAGAACGTGTGGAAGAACCTGTGTAAGTCTAGTGTTTTAGGTTAAGATCGACAATGGGGTAGCATGTGAGCTGTATGATTCCTTGTATGCATTCAATGGACATAACAGACCAGATGTTTGGTCTATAACAAGGTAGCTCCTCTGTTATAGTCAGGAGCTTGCACTCTTTACAATGATCTGCAACACAACCCACCCCCTTATTTGGTTGTCCATATGCTCTATTCCTCTTTACTTCACCTTACTTTCACATCGTGTTTGTTTTGAACCAATCATGTTGTGCAAGGCGGGGATCTGTAATGGCAACACAAATTCGACCAGCATTAAACTTTGGTCACTGTAGAAGACCAAACCTGTAGATGTATTAAGGTCCAGTTGCATTTGTTCATTTCAGGCCGAGGCTCTGTGCCGTCTCCCACGAGGACTGGCAGGACTGCTGGATCCGAGATGAGGTCTTCCCATGATCATGCTTCATTTAACCCCAATGCTTGGCTAGAGTGACGGAATGGGCCCGTTTATCCGATGGCCTGCAGAGCACATTCCTCTCTCGGTCATCATGGTGATACGACGATACATTGCCATAGCTCAACAACGTGGAGCGGGGAGGCAGGTTGTTTACGACAGAGTGGACCCGAGTCACAGAGGTCTGGGGTCACCTTCCCTCAATCACCACAGCATTCCTCTCCAGGAATGGGAATGTGTTTGTCTCCATTCATCCCCCTCGCACCTCAACCCCTGCCCATTCAGCCTGTCCATGTAGGGGGGTGATTGATGTCAGCCAATGTTCGCTGACACACAGTCACACATAAGGGAATCGAATAAATAACACGCCGTACCTTCACACTCGCGCTTATAAAAGCCCAGTAGATACAGGCCCAAGACGTGCTCCTTTGATTCATCGGACCACTATTTATACGGGAAGGTAATGAACTGTCAACAGACGGAAAGCCTCTCCACACGTTAACCCATGGGGGCATTGTACTGTAATGCCGAAACACAAAACTGCTCGCTGGAAGACATTAAACACAACGGCCAAGAGATCATAATCGACTTTGCAGAGCGCAGGGAAATGCTGTGTTCTGACTGCAAGTAATCTGCTATTGCATGGGGTGGTTTGCAGATAAAAGGAATAAGCTGGCCAGCAATAGGCCTTTTAGAAGCATTGGTTTGATTACATGTACATGAAACCCACTGTATCACACAGTAATCCACCTATAGCATGTCAACACCATCCATAGGAGTGTTTCACATGACGTCCCACACATTCCAAGCTGCCGTCTTGGGGGGAACCCCAAGCCACCACATTTAGTGAACAAGTCATCCCAGTGTGTGGTTAAAACCTGATTATTTGGTGATTATATCATCGTATGCGTAGGTGAGCACTGCAGGGACACGTAGGGAAGACCATCCGCCAAGGAAATAAAAAAATACATTATTTTGTGGTGAACTAGCCTGTGATTTAATGATGACTTGAATACTGAGTCAGAGAGGATATATCAGAGAGGTGATCCCTAAAATTCAATTAGCCCAAGCATTTGGTTTGGGCGGGGGGACACAAAGGCATCACTGTAATTGCCCCCTTCCGATGAATAATAAATGGTATGAGCATGAGACATAGTGAATGTACCGTCTACAGACCCCAATCTCACCATAGATGAATCCCAATTTGTCACATGCAATTAGTTTGGCGCCATAGTATCCCATAATAGCCATATATTTCCATTATGAAACACATTCTGACTTCATTCCTTATATTTTAATTTACATGAAAGGGTTAACCTACATATTTCTCTATTCATCATCTATGATTCAGGGTAAGGCTTGTCTGAAGACATTGCGCTCACTTGATAAAAGAGTCACAAAATGTAAACAAAATACTTGTGTGTTAACCAATCCGAAATAAGCATGTAGCGAGGCCAAGCAAAGGGACAACCTGACAGGCACAGAGTGGAATAACAATATCCTCCAGCCATTCCAGACGCAACTTTAATAAAACCGCCAAACAAAAACATCTGACAGTCACCCTGACGAGAGATTCATCATGGCAGTAATCAAAAATACGAGAAAATCGACTTGAAAACAACTCGAGGCCGCAGTGACCTGCACTCCCCGGAAGCATTAAAACCAGGACATGTACTTCCCTGACTAACTACGTTAATGTGAGACAAGCCGTCAACAACACACATGTCTGAGGCGGTGGCCGTGCACTGCGGCGTGGAAGGGAAAAGCCAGCGGGTTACTACCGTTGATTAATGCGGCAGCGGAGACTCATCGACGCAGGTCCTCTGCGGTTATTATGGGATTGATTAAGTCTAACCGTCAGAACACAGGGGCCACCTGGGGCCCCTCACCCTTGAAGTTATAACTGTTGATGTTTCTCGGAACTGCACTTGGTTTTCACCGAAGCGTCATGGAGATAAACTAGGGAAATTAAAGGGGGATGATACACTATAGAGTGTTTTCTGACCGTAATGCCCAGCTGATGGCTCCATCTGTACCCATCTAATGACCTACACATCCTTCCTTTTTCTAAGGCTGAAGAAACACCTCCACAGGTGGCATCTGTACCCCTCTCTCCACCCTACACGGTTACTTGCTCCTTTCCCATCCCAAGAAGAAACACAAACTCACTTTGAGTAACAAATCACAAACCAGCTCCATGAACCATTCCTACAACATTTTAAATCCCCTTTCCCTGATGTTTTCCTGCAGAGGGTCATAGAAGGTACTTGTCACAGGTTTGTTTACTCCACGACGTCAAGCTCTTCAAATGTATGCTTTAGGCACGTCACCTCTCCTGGGGCTAAAAAGCAATCAGGAGGGTGGGTTTAGCGAATAGCATGCCGGCTCAGGATCCGTAGCAGTCTCGCTTTCCCTTAGCAATGCTCTCAAATTTCCTATGAACGGCCCGACGTAGCCAATGAGAAGCCTCGGAGTGGCGTTGGAGCGTTGTCGCTCTTGAAGCGTTCCAGAAGGCTCCATCAGATTACAGAGATCAGTGAGGGTATGGAGAAGAAACACACGGTTACAACCAGGAGGCAGACTGCTCATTTATTTGACAGGGAACGCTTCTTAAATCCCCGCTGAGGCAAGCAGTGGTTTTAATCTAAACCTGCTGCTGTGAATGTAGAGGTATCAGTAGCTACTATCTGCTCCACTTTCCTATGGCTCCCTTTGAAGTCAAGACGAGCTCACGACTCAACGTACTCCTGTGGAATTCAGATCAGCCGCAACCTTTGGTTGGACTCTCCCTGCAACCCCAGTGTTTGGATTGTATCTACAGGGTGAATCATCCTGGTTAAAAAATCTATATATGCAGATTATCTGTTCAATTTGGCATTCAAGGTTTGCAACACTCATTCATACATTAAAAAAAGGACTTTCTTGCCTTTGTGGACAGAACTATGGGGCGGGAGAGAGAGGGAATGACATGTAGTATCAAATGCCACCGTAGCTGGCATTTGAATCTGAATGGCTACAAGGCATATTGAACCCTTTTTAAATCTGTTCAGCATTGACCAACACCATTTTTGGAGGCTGGAAAGTGTAAACAGCCTGGCTCCACCAAATAGTTGGCAACAAGTAAGATGTAATTATGCACAGATGCTTCCTTGTCTTATAATTAAGCAAGCAAGTCACCAGCGTGCTTACAGTTTTCACAGTCATTTCAGTTTTTCTAGCCAGGCATTACACATTTCTTTTGAACACCAACTGTCAACTTATTTTTTATCAAGGGTTGTCATGGTTTCATGTCATGATGTTTTGAATAAAACAACAGATTTATGTTTCAGAGACAAACATGAATTAAATGCAGGATCATGCATACTGATGTGGTTCATACTGATACAATAATATTGTATAATGTATAATGCGATTAAATAAAGTATAGGATGTAGTGACGACGACACAAACATAGTGGTAAAACAGAGTGGTAAAATAGAGAAATGCTGGATGGATTTGAGTCAAAATGTGAATCGGTCACACAGGAATAATCATCAAAGGAGACAGAACTGGTGGCTGCTGACATTTAGAGCAATCCACTGAAACAAGGCAGGCAACAACGGCAGCGAGAGAGGAAGGAGAAAACGTTTCTCTTCCTCACAGAGCGTATATGTGGAGAATTAAAGGACACAGTTATGAGAGGGAGTGTACTTCTATCAGGCGCTGACACCTGTATCTCTAAAGACCACAGCTGTCAGCGAAGAAGTGATCAACAGAAATTTAGAAACCATTCCCAGCACGCTGCTATCCCTCCCCACACACACACACACACACACACACACACACACACACACACACACACACACACACACACACACACACACACACACACACACTGAGACCCCTTTGTAATAAGCCTTCACAAATCACAAAAGACGCATACAATGCCAAATTCACAGAGGAAATAACACAAACAGAGCACTCCCTGCCCACAGGGAGAACAAACCATATATCAAGAGGACATACGGCATATAAAAACGGCTCCAGTATGAATCGGCTGCAGAGTCCCACCCTACGGCACATGACCGCTGCGTCAGTGGCCCAGCATGGAGCCTCCACACTGAGATAATCATCCCAGCTCGCGCCCGGCCACGCGGCTATCTCACACGCCATAGGAAATCACCTGGAGGGGGTGCCTGCCCATATGGCCACTTGCCACAAACAGCAGGGAGAAGGGGGGAGAAAGGGGGAGAAGGGGGGAGGGGGATGCAGCTGCAAGTGTCTGTGGCCGAATCACGGGTGGTCGCTTCTACAATCTCTCGCCACACCCAAGGGTCTGTGTGTGTGTGCGTGTGTGTGTGTGCGTGTGCGTGTTGTCTGACCGTTTGTGTTGTGTGTTGTGTGTATTCGTGTTTGTGTCAACATATACAACAAGAATGAGCCAACCTATCCACTTCATGCGCGTTTTCCACTTGCCATGCGACCGCTCAAAAAACGAAATAAACCGAAACAAAATCTATATATTTTTCTTATATTCCTAAATTGCCACATAAACCCCCACCAGCACAGCTCGCATGGACCTCCGTTGCATTGGATTTCTGCTACATGGCGACTGGACAAGACAGCAGGTAGCAATGAGATGAACAAATTCACACAAATTAAATGTCTTGTTGGATGCGTTCGTGCCGCTAAGCGATATTTATACAGGGACGAAGTCGTTCCATTTGACGAGGATTTCACAAATGAGTTGACTTATTTTTGGCACAAATCCTCAGGCGTCTACAGACTCCCTGCTACCCGGCTCAGAGGACTGTGAGGTGAACCTAACCGGCTATGGCAGCAACACACACATTATGAATATCAATTATATCTTAAGTCAGGCTGTGAAAATTAGGCGCCCACACACACACACTGACATAAAATATGACGCAGTGAACAATCCGACGTCTGAATGATTTTAATGGAAATTTCTAAAGAAATTCTGTCTTTCCTGAGATGATTGACAGCATTAAATCAAATTGTATCTTGACTTAAACATGACTATTTCCTGGGCCTGCAGACATGACTGACATTACACACCCCCATTATCGACTGGGCCCTTATATTTTGGAAAGCAACGACCAGACCACACGTAATGGAGCTAATTTCAGCTTTTAGCATTAAACTTATCAGCAGCATCAGTTCCTCGATGGCGTCTGTAGGCCAAACAAATGCTAATTATCCACGGGTGGCGGGGGATAATCAGGCAGTGTGCTTTGAATTAATTACCTCCATGCGTAAAGGACTAAATGGTGGAAGAACAAACTTAATTAAGCGGACCCAAGCGATGGCGGGGCCTTGATTAGAGGAATACAATCATTATTTTGGATATCTGCTTATTTCAGCTGGAGGAATAGAAGACGTGATTTTAATCACAAATGTTGACAGTGCACTATGTTAGAAAATAGGATGCATACCAATAATGTCTTACAGCATTGCAGGGAATATAGTGATATTAAGTACACAATGGTACACACAAAACTAGTAAATAGGTGTTTTAGATAAACAAAAAACAAAAACAACTATGACATTGCTGCTAGTGTTGCCCATTATAATGCATATTTGGCCGTGGGACTGACAATCTAAATGACAGCTGCAATTTAACACGACCAGTCTGTTTTAAGATCAACCTTGGCGTACATCCTGCTTTTTCACTCTCACTTCTTGGGCAGAATAATGAAAACACAGAGGATATAAATCCTCCCTGGTTTGAGAAATAAACTAGACAATGGGAAATTGACACCATAGATAATACTTTATGAAATACTGTAGGCACATTCTGTGTTTATTCATAATTTCAAACAAACAAAAAGAAAATCAAATTCCTTGTTTTTTCATGTTCTACAGCTGTTTGGAAATGTGGGCCAATCCTGTGCTATCAATTCACATTTGTTGTTTTTTTCTGCGTCAATATTCTGTTTAACCCCGAAATACGTAGTGCGACGGAAGTAAAACCAAGTCTGACTGCCATTTCACCGTGTCTTGAAACAAGACAGAGTGATGTTTCTGCTTGCAGAAATCCATAGTGATCCGAAGTGCATCCCTGAAACCCAGGAATTACTGGCAGCACTTTACTGGAGCATTAAAGTCCTTCATTAAAAATCAATGAGTGGTTCCTCAAGCAATTGATTTTGGACTCTGCTCTATATGAGGACCCGATGGGGCTTAATCTCTTGTGCTCCCCCCTGGTTTCATTGGCTCCTCTTGG
The DNA here is from genome assembly GCF_031168955.1 of Gadus macrocephalus. NCBI lineage: Eukaryota > Metazoa > Chordata > Actinopteri > Gadiformes > Gadidae > Gadus > Gadus macrocephalus. Next base: position 6,003,722 of record NC_082394.1, read on the forward strand.
GCCGGACAGGAAACTGGCGAGGTATAATGGTTTCAATGGTGTGGCCCAGACACACCTTTCATTAGCCTTTCAATTGGCTGATCAGGATATCAGGTGACGCGCAATAGAAGCTCCACAACTGGGGAGGGAAACCGAGATGAGATTTCAGTTGCTCACTGAAATCTTCCTCTGCAAAATTTTCCTTGGATAGTGCAAGCAACCGACTGATCTGGTGTGATGATGACTAACAACATTTCTCTGCAAATAGGTTGTCCACATTCTCACCTTGATCCTTACCTACTCTCTGGCCTAATCCGTAAACTTGCTATACATACTAAACATAAACTTATCGGTTCAATTACCCAAGGAAAAATGGTTAATTGAAAAACCTCCTCAAGTCATTATACACCACTACGCACACACACGCCAAACTCCATTATGACTCAGTACTGATTTGTTCCATGAAGCACGTTCATTCATAACTATAAATGACAGACTCATGAAACATCTTTCAGTATATGTTTGTGTGCCATAACTGTGTGGTTTCCTAGTTCACCTGACAAAGGGGAGCGCTCAGATCCCTGAAGAGCGGAGTGGGGCCACACCAGCTTGTGTTGAGGAGAGTGCGGGCGTTGATATCTGTTATAGCCATTGTAAATACAGTCATCTGCAGGTCTCCTCTTTATGCTTGTGGTGCTTTGGCCTCTTGGTATCCTGTGTTTTAGCTACCTTTGGTGGGTGACACCATGTGGATAGCAAGTCAAACCGATGTTGTAATTAAGTGTGATGGGCCCAAGTGTTCTTTTGTTAGTTTGGCCCATCTTTCATGAAATAAACCCCTTATTTAAGTGTTTTGTTCTCTTTCTCAATGCAACAAAAGTGAATGAACGGAGCATGCCTGCATCGCAGAGCAGAGGTCAAAAGGAACGCAGCATAAACTACGCTTTCACCCCTCCAGGGTTTGTGAAAATAGAAGGGAGGAAAATAGAAGGCAGAGACAGAGGGAGAGAGGAAAGACAAGATCAGAGCTGCGAGACAGAGCGAGAGAGGAGAGGCGAGAACAGGAGGAGATACAAAATCAGAACTGCGATACAGAGCAAGCGAGGAGAGGCGAGAACAGGGCTGCGAGAGAGAGGAGATATAGGAACAGAGTTGCTAGACAGAGAAGGAGTGGAGATACCAGAAGAGAGCTGTGAGACAGAGAGAGGAAAGAAAATAACTGAGCTGTGAGACAGAGAGAGGAGATACAAGAACAGAGCTGCGAGAAAGAGAGAGGAGATACAAGAATACAGCTGTAAGAAAGAGGAAATACAAGAACAGAGCTGTAAGACAAAGGGAGAGAGGAGATACATCAGAGCTGAGACAGAAAGGAGATACAAGAACAGAGCCAAGTCAGAGAGGAGATACAAGAACAGAGCTGAGACAGAGAGAGGAGATACAAGAACAGACCTGCGAGACAGAGATAGAGGAGATACCAGAACAGAGCTGCGAGAAAGCGAGAGAGGAGATACAAGTACAGAGCTGAAAGCCCAGGGAGATACAGGCTCAGCAGCCGTGGTTGAGACCACAAGAGAAACAACAAAAATTATCATACTTAAATAAAGCTTCTAAAATTAACCGCTTTTATTCTAATAAACCAGCCGCATGAGGGAATTGCCCGAGCTGTGCAACCATTTAGCAATGCTTATCAGTGCAATGCTAAAATATAAAAAATATCGATATTAGGAATAGGAAGTGGTCCAATATTGCCTTGAAAGAATTGCAAGTGATTTAAATACAAAGCTCAAGAGATTGCATATCAAGCTAATATTGATTCAAAAAAACCACAACCATTATTATTCAATGCCATTTGTAATGGGCAAACAGCCAAGACTACGGTGTCCTCCACCATGCAAGGCGACAGCCAGCTCATCGGGAGCGGTTAGGTTGAGGCGTCTTGCTCAGGGACACCTCAACACTAGGAAGAGCCGGGGATCGAACTGACAACCTTCCGATTACAAGTCAACCCGCTCTACCTCTTGAGCCACTGCTGGCACTGAGCCACTGCCGCCATAAAATGTAATGAGGGTTTAGCATGTTAGCTACGAATGCATAATCACGCAGCATATCATCATAATTCTTCTAACAGGGACTCAGGATACTTATGCATCAACCTATGCATCAGCCTTGGTCAAATGCATTGGAGCTTTGATTAATCTTTTTGACAGCAAAAACGTTCAATCTACATATACATATATTATATAGCATAGGTTACCCCTAGCATTGACTTTACATTTTCTTACCTTACCCTAAAACAGCATCCCTTTTCTTGCCTTACCCTACCATAACATAGCATACCTTTTCTCGGCTTACCTTAGCATAAGATAGCATACCTTTACTTACTTCACCCTACCATAGCGTAACATAGCATAACTTTTCTCACCTTACCTTACCTTAAGATAGCATAACTTTTCATACCTAGCCCTACCATTGCTGTATTCTGACCTTGACCTTGCCCTACTATTGCAAAGGCACTGTGGCACAGATTGGCTTATCTATAAAAGCCTTAGATACGAGTGATAATTAATTAAAGATGTGATAGATATATCATCAAAACATTCAAATATATTTTCCCATCAGTACTTATGCTTCCGTTTTACCCAGGTGCCTCTTGTTAATGGGATTCCTTATCTATGCGTGACCTCATCTCATCGTGATTAGGGGTGTGTGTGTGTGTGTGTGTGTGTGTGTGTGTGTGTGTGTGTGCGTGTGTTTGTGTGTGTCTGACATATGACTGACATTCATGGGGAGATGCATTAGGGTGGGGTCAAAGCGGTTTGTTGCAAGTCTGGGTCTAACTCAAGAAGACCCCCGGAGGCAGTGCGACTGATGAGCATTGAGGTGAGGCCTCCCCCTATCCCATTCCCCATCCCTTCCTGTCATCTTCTTCTTTATCATCGTCACCATCATCATCCATTAAGAGGAAGCACCTCCAGAAACCTCTGAGCCAAGCATCAATAGCTCGGCTCTCCCCTGATCTATTACCGGCTGCCGGTGGAGATTTTTCTGGGACGTTTACAAAACGGATATCCTCTACGGGGGTTCCTCACATCGGTCAATACTCTGAAAGGCCCAGTGATGTTGTTGGGCCGTTTCGTTGTTTTTAAACGTGGTAATATGTCATCCAAGGTCGTCGACATAGTTATCTATGGCATTTTGTCACATGAAATAACTTCAACAAGGGGATAATTTGCCGCACCCCACCTTAATAGAACTCTCTCACAAAACCCCTTTCTCTAATCTCATGGAGTTGGCATTCCAACTAAAACAGGGGATTCAATTACACTTTAAAGTGAACATTCATGTAGGGGTTATCACTGGCTTATACCACACAAAACAACCCCTATACCCTCCATTGCAAGGTCTGCTGTCGGCTGACATTCATCTTTGCTCTGATTAATTAAGCGGAGCCCATATGGATGCCAAACCTCTTCCCCCTGCCACCACCTTGCAAAGGTGACACATCCGAGGCCCTTCTGCATCATGGGTAATTGACAGGATCTCCACTGCCAGTTCCAGGGCCCATCAAGCCCTGAAGCACACCATGATGGCTCTAAATGGCTGGATGCTGGCCATCCTCTGTTCCACCGTTTCACAGGCGTCCCCTGACCTTTCTCATCCCTGCTCCTCGATGGGAGCAGAGCAACCACCGTGAAGGTTCACCTCGAAAGGTCGAGTGAGCCAGGGATTTGGGGACTGCTGGGAACTTTACATAGTGGCTCAGTGCTCACCTTTTCAAACCAAAACTAAGCAGAAAGCACAGTGGTTAGGGTTAGTAACCCTCAGAGTGTGAAGAACAAGAGCAGTTCAGCGAACAGAAAATACTTGGTATCAACAACAGTATCCCTCCAAGTACTGTGGTAATCTATCGGGATGGAAAACTACTTGACTACTTCTATAACTTGCGCCAAAAAAAGAAGCAACATCATCTTTGCATTTGGCTTATGATAATAGTTTGAATTAACAAATTAATTATTTGGCCATGAGAAAGGCATTAATGAAACATAGCCTTGAATCCCTAAAGTTGAATTTTTAGAGGACATTTGATCCTGAACCACTAACAAATATGCTTTTGTTTTCATCCTACAATCTGTAGCCTCAAGCCCGAACTGCGGTATATCTTTGGAACGTACACATATGTATCATCTGATTTTCAATGTTGCATACACGTCTGACCACATAGCTCTCACTGTGAGCTCATAAACAGCCCCCACAGTGTGTGCGTGCGTGCGTGCGTGTGCGTGTGCGTGTGTGTGTGTGCGTGAGAGATACAGACGAGAAGAAACAGGCGGAGACAAGGACGGGGGATGGAGGAAGGTATCAGGACGGATCAGGAGGCCGGGACGCACCAGAGCATCCAATGGCTCCACACATCTGGATGTGGACACGCAACCAAGCACTACACCGCAGTGGGGCTGACTCAAACCACCACATCAAGCTAACATTTCACGCTGTTTCACCAACTGCTTCACCAACTGCTTCACCAACTGCTTCTCCAGTCCAAACCAAATACAGTGGGATGCACTCTAAACTGAACCGAACACTGAAAATGTGTTTTGAATGATTATGGTAAATGAAAGGAAAAGTATAAGAAGTGAAATATGGAAAGTGGTAAGATCGTTCATGTGATCCCAGCGGGTTTGAAAATGCACTTCGTAATTACCCTTTCAACTACTTTCCCCTTGAAGGATTGCCACATAATGGATGTTTTTGCACAATAATCAAACATTGAGACAAAAGACAAATTTATGCTTGACTAATATGGGAAATCTCTCGAATGCACATTTTAGGCGTGTATCCAAATGTAATGACAATGAATGCATATACAGCCCATTCAGTAGCAAATTTGGGTTATGGATGCTCCAAGACGCTCAAATGCCAGCAGAAGGCATGGGAGATAGGACCTCTACATTTTTGGCAGAGAGTCACGAGACCCCATAGCCAAAAGTTAAATGTATTTGCATGGCCCAGTTATTCTCAAAGGGCTTCACAGGCCCATATTCACCTCGTAACCCCAAGCCTTCTAAATTGTTGGAGAGGAAATAGTCGCTCCCCGCACTAAGAAATGTGAACACAGAGGTACACTAAAAAACACCAACATTCTACAAAATGGAAAGGAAAAACTCCACAAACCCAGAGGGAGAAACCTTAAGGAAAAACACAGAAGAGCGACTGGACTATTACATGGAACTAATATCGAGTTTCAAAATTTTACAATCGGTCTAAAAAAGTATTCATTGGGCCCTATTCTTTTCATTACATTTCCAGTGATTTCATTTTCAAATTCCTGCCAAGCTGTTAATATCCAGCTCCCGAAGATGTAAGTAAGCCAAACCCAGTAGGAGCAATATAGTGGTGGCTGAAGAGCCAACACAGCACATTGTGATCTCCAACCTCCCCCACATCAAACCCCATCACTCCCGCCAAGCCAAAGCCTCCACCGCATTGGGCCCCACACCACACTATTACACTGATGAATCACCACGATGTCTCTGCAGATACCCTCAGCCGCACAACCCCCACACCCTCCCCCCTTTCAATCCTTCTGGAAGACAACCCACATCCAGGCTCCCTCTGACTGGAAGAGGAGAATGGGCTGGGAATTAAACCCCAGACCCAGTTTGGTTATACTCCGACACGACCAGGATACGATGGTGGGGTCAAGGTGCTGTAAGATAGCCTGGTCTGAGATACAGGTATGCAATGACCGCACAGGGATAGCCCCACTCTGTCTCTGCCAAGAACCTTGATTTCTCACAGGATAATGGATTCCGTGTCAATGTGAGCCCTGCAGTAGCACACGCAGCAAGCCCAGAATACCATCTTGATGCAGGGGGTCCCTTAGGGTCTACTTATCTCTCAATGGCGGTCTTTCCTCAAGGACATGGCTGGGGGGAGGCATTAGGCATGCAGAGCAGACTCACCCCCGGTGCCACGAGAGGAGAGATGTGATCGATGTGCACTCTGGGGTTCTATCAAGCGACCAGGGTGTGAAGCACGCCTCCTTGCCGCTAGCGTAGCTCCATGGAAGCCGAAATACATTTACATATTTCACGTGTTCATTATGGGGGGGGGGGGGTTTGAGACGCCTCCGATGCTCGTTAGGCCCGTGAACAAATTGCCACACCAGGACGCTATGCAAATAAGACAAGGATGGGAGAGGGGTGATTGGGCTGATGAGTAGAACTCCTGGGATTAGAAAAAAAGCGAAAAAATAATAAAGGATTTAAGCAAAAGAAGATTGGCGTTTGGTTGGTCGTTTGCGGTGGATGATTTTGTTATGGTAATTTTATGTATATGAACTTCAAGGTGATCTTTTTATGAACATTCACAAGCACTTTTGTGGAGACTACTAAGAGGGTTTTAATAATTTAGTAGGATGCTTTTGCACATCAGCCATGCGAAGGGAGGGGGGGGGGGAGCATTTCCCCTTCAGCCTCACAAATGCTTTGTTGTGTAGCAATTTCATCTTATGCATGAGGTTGATTGTACAGAACATGTGGAATTGACAACCCTATACAATGGAAATAAGTGCAGTGTAGATGAGACTTGTCCAATAATAAAATTAGAAACCTTGAGTAAGGTTTTTTTAAACACGTAACTGCATGAATTGCAGTAACGTCAATCGAGCCCTGCGACCAGGGTTTGGATTTTATAATGCATCCACTTTGGTGAGTACAGTTAGCGTCACACTGGGGAATAAAGGCAGGCTTTCATAAGAAGGGCGCTGTCCCTTCTGTTTTGTCCTTCACCTCTATTCATCTTCATTAACCACTGTGATAACCTGTGGTATCTTACGATACGAAAGTTATATCTTTAGGCAAAAGTAAAATGTGGGAATGAACCATAAGGATTTAGTCTGGCAAAACGAGGAAAGAGGGAGAGCTCTGGGAAATATTTTTGAACAGTAAGGAAAGTCTACTGTGTCAAAGCAGCAGTTTGCTCAAGAAGACAATATTGAGAAGAACATTGTTGCATTAGGCCATCTTATTGGGAATATTGACAACAGGTTGACAGGTTTGGAACCAAGAATTGCAGAACTGTTACCTTAGACTACTTTGACAACATGTTTGGTGTATTTATAGACATATCAATACAACTTGTGCTAATGTTATTGAATTTTCATCTTCTCTGCAAGGAAAACTTTATGGCTTTTTTGAAAAACACAAATTCCAATAAATTCACTGTGGGTGGGAGCTTTCTGACAGCCGCAATGGGGGCTTGTTGACAGCTACATTAAAAATGTTTACGACCTAACTGGTAGCTCCATCTACAATCTTGTCATGTTAATATTTACATATTCTAGTTCTACATGCCATATTCAGGGAAGGGATCACGTAATTCAGTACTGAGTACAGAGAATATATTAAAATAATCTTTTTTTTAAGTACATAAATATAGAGCAATTTGCATACATGATAATGAAAAATATTTGAATAGCAGAGGAGGGCTGAATATTTAATACCCTTTACCCCTATCAGCCTCCAACCAGTCTTCCAGCACAGGTGGGGGTTGGGAAGCCGGTCAAATCATTAGCAAACATTTGCATATTCAGACTAAAACTGTCTTCACTCTATTTGAGACAATACAAATGTAGCTTTACCTGCACATACGAGTACACAGCTGTGTCTGTGGAAGAATAGCACAATTACAGTTAGATCGCAATTTCTGCACAATGAAGATGACCCTAGAGAAGAAACATGTTTAGCAAATTATGTTTTTCCAAAAATGGCTCAATATTCAAATGTGTCTCGAATATCTGCCTGTGAAAGCTGTGTTCTTTCACGCTTTTATTCATTTCATTCTTTTTATTTTGTTTTTCATTCTGCAGCAATATAACTCCCTGCTTCTGCCATAATTAACTCTTCCTGTCTTTGATAAGCAAAATAAATCACTTCCTATATACCATGAATATATGACATTAGTTGACCATCTAGTCCAGCAGTGCTAGATTATATTATCTAGCACTTGTCCAGTACTATGATTGCGTGATCGAGAGTACCAACATCTCAAAGTATACAGTAGCTTTAAGGAGTAGGGTATACAACATGAAGTACAATTTCAAATGTTTGATGAAGTAGACTTGCTGAGAATGTATATAAATTAAAAGATTTTATGCATAATTTGTTTTTTATGAAGATTTATATATTTTACTAGATCTTATTTTGTAATTTTGTTTCAATCTTAGGTCAGCAATCAGGTTGTCAGGTTGACATTTTTGGGCCATTTGGACAAAGGGGTCCATTCTGGATGGCAGCTGTCCTTTCAGATCTCCATCAGACCAAGTAGAATTCATTTACCTGTCCACAGTACTCCTGACATGGACAGTGACTGACGCAGAGGTGAGACTGCATTGGGACTAGTCATTTCTACTGTATTTCAGTTTTTGCTATGAGTTTCTGTTCCGCTTTGGTTCCTTCCTGCTACCCTACAAAACGGCCTTATAACATTTGATGGTAAAGCAATATGAGATACAAAATGGGAAGCTAATATAATCTATAATATAGAGAACCAAGAGAGAGAAGAACCAATAGAGAACGCAGATAGTTTCACTGGTGTGGCAGATTGGAATTGATTCTGCATCAGATTGCCAGAAGCAGATACTCTGGGTCCAATCAATTGTGAGCAGGGTCCTCATTGCTCTGGGAAATGCATGATTTTTTTGCTCAAAACACAGAAAAACTCTTCATCGATGTCTGAGAGCTTCGACAGCTTATATAAGCCACTAACTGTAAGTCACTTTTGATACAAATGTCAATGTGTACAGATTAACAATGGGATAGGAAAGTTCAGTGGTAAGGGTGTTTGGCAACCAGTCGAAAGCTTAAAGGTCCCATGACATGAAAATCTCAATTTATGAGGTTTTCTAACATAAATATGAGTTCCCCTAGCATGCCTATGGTCCCCCAGTGGCTAAAACTTGCGTTTGGTGTAAAACGAGCACTAGCTGTTCTGCTCGCCTTTGAAAAAACGGAGGCTCAAGCGCGCTGATTTGGAAATCTGTGCTCATGACGTCATGAGGAATCTCAGCTCCTCCCCTTACTCTGCCTGGCCCGCCCAGAGACGTTGGCCCGCCAATGAGACTCGACCGTGCGAGCGCCACATGTGTGTGTGTGAATACACACACTGTAACGCAAGTGTTTCTTGTCGGTTCTTTGATGTGTCTTGTGTTTCCACAACGAGACTGTCGTGGGGGTTATCTAAGCCATGGTTGAGAAGGAATTGGGGGAAAGGAACTTTGGTTTGACTCGCTGAAGTACATGAACTGCGACATGCCGCCGGTTGCCGCGAGGCACCATCGCCCGGCAGCGGGCAGCCGGCCGCAGGCAGCGCGCGGTTCAGTCGACTTCAGGTTGATGTGAAAGTGGAAGAACCAGAGACGTCGCAGAACCCGACAAAGTCGTTTGTGATTCATAATATCGTCTGGAGGCGCACACAATATGTTATATATATCTATGTATTATATGATATTATTTAGATATAGAGCTCCAGGACTGTAACGCAAGTGTTGTACACTTCCTTGTTATTTGGATAACCGTTCTGCTGTTGGTGTGAGTTAGCACGCCAACAAACTCACCAGAAAGGGATCTTTGCCGGGCAGCGCTTATGTACCTCCGCCTCCGGCGGTGGTCCCTCAGCGGGGCTCAAGCGGGAGACATTCGCCGCCAACAATCCCTTTCTCCTCCATGTCGTGGTTCATGTTCTTGAGGGAGTCAAAGCCAAAGTTCCTTCCCCCCAATTCATTCTCAACCTTGGCTGAGATAACCCCCAATACGAGTCTCGTTGTAGAAATACCAGATACGAGAGTCCGACGTGTTATGCGCCATCACACCAACAGCAGAACGGTTATCCAAATAACAAGGAAGTGTACAACACTTGCGTTACAGTCCTGGAGCTCTATATCTAAATAATATCATATACATAGATATCTATATCATATAACATATTGTGTGCGCCTCCAGACGATATTATGAATCACAAACGACTTTGTCGGGTTCTGCGACGTCTCTGGTTCTCCCACTTTCACATCAACCTGAAGTCGACTGAACCGCGCGCTGCCTGCTGCCGGCTGCCCGCTGCCGGGCGATGGTGCCTCGCGGCAAGTCACAGTTCATGTACTTCAGCGAGTCAAATCAAAGTTCCTTTCCCCCAATTCCTTCTCAACCATGGCTCAGATAACCCCCACGACAGTCTCGTTGTGGAAATACAAGACACGTCAAAGAACCGACAAGAAACACTTGCGTTACAGTGTGTGTATTCACATTGATGTGGACGTTGAAGAACCAGGAACGTCGGAGAACCCAACGCGGTCGTTTGAGATTCATAATATCGGCTCACACAGCTTTTGGCCGTGATAATATATATTATATGATATAGATATCTGTGTAGGCTATATGATAATATTTAGATATAGAGCTCCAGGACTCCCGTGTGTTCTAGAATATTTACAGAACACGGCTAAAGGCTGTGTGCGGCTCGCCATTGCGATACATCCACTGTAAACAGAGCGCATGGTGGCTGCAAGCTGCTCAGGGCCACACCCCCACCCTCCTCCTTGACACGCCCACCGAAACAGCGCATTTGGGGGAAGCTCAATGTGCGACTGGCTCGGAGTGGCTGTAACTCTGCACCACGGCTGAATTTCGGGAACGTCTTTGAATACTGTGTTAGTTGCCCACTAATACCTATATTAAAGAATACATAAAATAGCATGTCATGGGACCTTTAAGGTAAAAAACCTAATGTCTGCAGCCTAACCAATAGGCCACCTTGAGCAAGATGCATGACCTGCCCGCCTACTCATTAAGGACAAGTTTCTGTATTCACTGTCATTTTGAATAAAAACATCTGCTGAATGACAACTGTGTGTGGATGATGGCTGGTTTAAGCAGCCTCACCTGGCCCAAGTCAGATTGATTGGACTCTGGGGATGGGTGAGGCTGCACAGCTGTTGTACCTTGAGGAATCAATGTGCACAGGTCAAACCAGCAATCACCACACATACTCAGAGATCTCTTACATCCTATGGAAGCATGGGTCACCGTCTCATGCATCATTGTCTTTCAAACTGGTTTCCAAGATCACAACCCTGCGTTCTTGTCCTAGAGGAGCCCAGTAAAAGTGGAGTGTAGCAACCAACTAGCTGGCGTGTGGCATCGTCAAGTAACAAAATATCAAAGCAATCCTAAAAACATGATGAATGTTGAAGATATCAATTTTTTTTATCAGCTGCTGTTTTGAACTTCTAAGCTACTGTTAGTCTTTTTGAGACCCTCCCTTGCTGATTCATTTGAACGCGTGATAAAATGCTTGATTTTTCAGGAGCCCTTTCATCAGTTCATGAAAAACAATGTCAGCCAACTGAATGTTTGAACAGAAAAACATTTGGGAGGCAAGAATTATCTGGGAGAGATAAAACAAAATAAAAAAAGGATTTGCATCTGTTCCAGGATTTTCTTTGTTGCCAATTTGTGTGTGTGGGTGTGTGTGTGTGTGTGTGTGTGTGTGTGTGTGTGTTCCATGATAGTGTTAAGACTATCACTATCAAGACTTCATTGACATCAACATTCTACTTGGTTGCTCAAACACAATATTTTGTCCAACCTAGCATAATATGTGGTCATATTATAATTTGAAATTAAGACATTGTGCTTAACGAAGAGCAGGCATGCTCAGGTTAAAACAAGTCGTTTATACACTTAGCATGAGAATGTCCCCACAGGAGATCATTTTAATCTTCATTTATAAAGCATAGTTCCTAAATCAACCCTAATTTGTAGACATTTCCTTTATTAGTTATAAATTACTAATAAGATAATGAGATGTTATTTTGATCATTATAAAGCGAAAATTAAGGATTTACAAAATATTTGTGTTAATTTTTCTTTATAAACACTTATACCTTACAAAGCATTTATAAAGTTCATCGAATGATGGAAATGCCACAAGTACCATTGCAGCATTTTCAATGATCACAAAACCACACAAGTATGGTATGTAATTCAAGTATCTATATTTATTGTTAATACAGAACAGTGCAATAGTTATTGTCAACAAAGAAATAGCAATAGCAAAATCAATCTGTTCTGAATAAGAACCCTGAAACAATTACAATCATACAAAATAACAAAGAGAACATTGATGACAATGCAGTCAACTCTTAACCAATAGTACAAAATAAAAAAATAAAAACGATTGAACATAACTGGTTTACGAGCACTTCAGCTCACTTCCTCTTACTAGGCAGCAGCTTACCAGAAGTCTTACAAGCTTCAATTTTCTCCCCTAGTCCCATGTCCTCCAGAATTGCAGAGGTATATTTTGTGGCCACTAATTGTATGTCTCCTAAATCGTAAACGTATAGAGTTACAATGGGATAGGTAAGGACATTCATGACAATGTGGGCTTCTTTCAATAGCAAAGGTTAAAAATAAATTAGCAGGGAACAGAGTGTTCTCCTATCCAGCGCCCCATCGATGGAATAGTCTTGCCACCTGTAATCAGGGAAGCTGTCTCTGCCAGGGTATTCAAATTAAAGTTGAAAACCTACCTCTTAAGTCTTTCGTTCTGCACCTAGGGATGCCCTCAGCTGCTGTTGCCGAGATTGCTGCTGCTGATGGGAACTTGATTAGCAGTTGTCTACATGCTTTCTGTGCACCATCCCCCGTCAAATACATAATTCTGTCTGTTTTAGGGTTTTGCAGTGAATTCGACTAGATGACTGGTCTGTTGCGTTGCGATTGGATGCCTGGACTCCCCTGACGGTTAACAGGCCATCAACCTATCACCATAGACACTATTTAGCTTTTAACTAAAGAATGTAATTTCTTGTATGTATGTCCATTATGGCACCAATTGGCACTCCTAACAATTCCTGGAAGCAGGGGTCCCCCACTCTGCGTTCCTTCTCAAGGCTTCTTCCTTGCTAATTTAAGGAGTTTTTACTTTTTACTCTGGGGGGCTACGGCTAGGGGTCCATCATTAAATTGATATTGAACTGAGAATATATGGTAACCGGGTCACCACCATTCAGTTGTATGGGCTGCCATTCAGAAAACGTAGAATTCGTATCATCCTCAGTAATAAAGTCTCATTCCAAACAGACACACATACACCCACGCACACAGACTTTAAGCTTCGAGTCACCACTCACAAATCAGTTTCAATCTCTCAGAGGCAAGATCAGAATTATTACAACTGTAATATCCAGATGGTTTGCCAGGTGAGTACTTGCTAGTTATCAACAATTATCATTCATGCACTGTCACATCATGTGGACAGAACCAGGCAGGAGAGGCATTATTGAACGGCAGAGTTTTGTTGGAGCAAAGCGATGAACCCAGTGAATTGAAAAGGATTGAGCGTTGTTCTTTCCAGACTTTTCCCCTTCCCCTTCTGCTACTACTTCTTCTTCTTCTTCTACTCTGATAAGAAGGGACTGGTAGTGAAGTGAGACATAGAAAAAACGGAGGATGTATGGATGTATGGTCGATTGGCTGGATGGAACCAGTAACCTCTTTGTGCTGAATAAGAGTTACAAATAAAAATGGAAGAAACACTGCATGTGTTGCACTAGAGTCCAGTGCTGAACTCATAAAAAACCTTGACTGAATCATTTGACTAAGTACTGTATTCTGAGTGTTACCTGAGCCAACTTTTCTTTCAGCTAGTCAGCTGCAGCGCATCAATCTGCTGCTGTTGCCACTGTGCTTTCAGTCTGTACACCAGCTAAACTACCTTTACTTTCAGCTGACAGCTGTGCAGCAGTGGGCATTGGCACCCCTATACAAAGGTTATCCTCATTGTCAATTTAATCTAAAACCTCCTTTTCTAGTTTTTATGGTAGGCAAATGAACAGCCCGGGATAAACCCAACTAATTTATGGTTCAATAATGCCACTACCCATTGGCGCACATATATTACCGGTACATTATCCGGTACAGTAACCATTAAACATGGATTGTGTGACACTGTCACGGCCATGAATGCACTATAGGTCACAGACAGCAACTTTTGTTGCGTTGTTTTAGTACGAATCCAACTCATCACCAAATCGATTGCTTTGCCAACAAGCGAAACAATTTTATCTTCATCTGGCAGATTCCCCGAATGCTTAAGCACTATATGGACGTTTTCAAACCAAGAAATGGGTTGAAATTAGGTACTGGGATTTCAAGTTCTGAATGCCCTTTCCCATAACTTCTGTTAAGCACTTATTATATTGGGGAAATAGTTTTAAATAACTTCAAACTTAAATTATATTTTGATTGTGCCTACAGTATATTTAATAAAAGGTATAGTATAGTAAACCGAGGCAAAAGTTTAGCAAACCACCTTATAGCCGTAGCCAGCGGTTTTACATAGTTTTACGTAACAATTGTATGCAATTATATTTGATTAATTCATTTTGACTTCATACAGCACATTTTCTGTTTACATTAATCCATTTACCCATGCAAAACCCCTATCTACATTTGTTTTTGTGGCGTTTGGCTGCCTCAGCAGAAACCTCTCCTGCTGCATTTTAATAAACAATGTTGAGTGCAAGAAGAGCTCAGGATTTTGGAAACATGGCAGGATACTTGTTACCTTTTAGTCACCTTTCACTCACACAGTACAGCCTCGATGTCACACAATACCCCTTCAATGTCACACAATACCCCTTCAATGTCACACAACACACCCTCTATGTCACAATACACACTCAATGTCACACAGTACACCCTCTATGTCACACAACACACCCTCTATGTCACAATACACCCTCAATGTCACACAGCAAACCCTCAATGTCACACAATATACTACTTCTATGTAGCACAGCCCACTCTCTGTCACACAGCCCAACCCCCATGGCACACTGTCCATTCTTGGTCTGTCACAATTTCACTGTTTCAGATAATTATGAAATTAATAGTTAATAACATCTCTGGTAACTCGATTGGCGATGGGTAATTTCCATTCTTCAGGAACTGGAATGGAACAGGAAAATCAAGGAAAGGAAATACTCTCTAGTTGCAGCCCTCATATCATACGCTTTATACACATTGTGTCTTTAAAAAGGTATTCTGTTGTTCACAATATTGCAGCAAATGAAATGAAAGCATCCTATTAAATCATATCTTTACAACCCTTTTACATGATGTTGTGTTTCAATGTCTTTCACAAATCTGTATAGGCTCTGTAAAGGACAACAGAACAGAAAAAGTGCAAAATATAAGGCAGGAAACGACCATGGATTCATAAAAGAAACTAACAATGAACTGGGTAAACGCTGCAGATTTATCATCCACATAAACACAGTGAGGACCTTGAACTTATTCTAGTAAAAGTCATGTCAGGCCTATATTTATATTTTGGGTCCCCTCAGTCCCCCCTTGGCCCCAGAATATCCACGAGTCCCGGGGAGGAAGTCAAAGAGCAATGTCCTTGTCATGAAGCATTAGGCTTTTCTCCAGGAGGTAGAATTTGAAGACATCCACTGATGACCCATTTAGAGGTACACTGCCCCTTGGGGGGGAAGAGCTCTGCTGGTGTTGGGGGGGTTTGTGTGAACTACAGTGGCCTGGAGTGACCAAGAAGGTAATTTGAGTTTCAGAATGTTCTCTTGTCAAAGTTCTGCATTCATTATTAACACTGTGAATGTCAGGAAGGAGGGTACTTCGGCTTTGGGAGCAAATTGGGTCTAGGAAAAATAACGACCTGAGAATTGTCTAGGTTGAAAGGGCCTTACATTTCCCCAACCTTAAATTATAAAACACTAAAATACATGTAGAAGAATAAAATGATGCTCTAGTGTAAAACATGAGTCCTATTAACCATCGAGGTCAGATATCAACGAGGCTGCAGGGAAAATATGCCCGAGGTTAATTAGAAGAATGATGTAATGTTTGTAGTCTGTTTGTGTTTCTTTGTTTATATAGTACCATAAAAAATGCAAATGTGGAAGTCTCTCGAATGTTTTTCGAGGGACCAGAACATGGTCTAATTTTCAATTAAATATTAAGGAATATATTAAAGGAAAAGCTGGTCGAATATCTTTCTCACCGCTCATTTAATGGTTCCTAAAAATGACCTTGTTTCCTTTAGGTACTGTCGGCCTGTCACTGAAGCAGTAGATGTTCTTTGTGTTGCTATGTTTGTGGAAAATGATTCATTCGGCCTTCATCTCCTATTTGTTCTTACAGCATAATGAGAGAAAGTGCTGACTGCTAAAACTGAGATTGACAGCATCTTGCATTGTGGCCATCTGCTCAAAAATATATATTGTTGATTTTAGTACACCTTATTTTAAAGAAGACTTCCAACCAATTACTATATTCCTTTCTAATCATATTGACGTAATTGAAGTGATGGGAGGACTATAGAGGGGATTCAAACGTCCCCATATTTCCTGCTGCATAGTAAGAAGAGTAAGATCATTACTTAAAGCATGCCACTTGTAGCCAGAATATACTCAGATTGAAGTGTTTGCTGCCAAGTAAAACCAACTGCTTTTCCAGAAACGAAATACTTCAGTGTCTTGTTGTTTTGCAGAGAAGAAGAGCTAGTTGGGTTGAAGACGCCAGTGACTCAGACTAGACCGTAACACTGATTTGCTCGATTGCACAAAATTCTGTCTGGGAAACAGACTCAGTTTTGCGTTCATGGTGAAAGTCCTCCACAGCCTCAACGCTACTGGCCATGACAATATCCCTAATGAGCACGCCCTTCACACGCACTGGAAATAACAAAAACAGCTCTGCGGATGGGAGCAAAAGCCTGGAGAGACATCTGAAAAAAAGACTCAAACTGGAACACACTGACAAAGCAACAGTGCAATTCCATAGTATGGTTCAAGGCAAATGATATGGACTCAATAAAGGCCATTATTTAAGTGCAGAATGGGTTTGGGATACATCGCCTCAGATGAGCTTGCAATGCCTGCCATGGGCTGCATTAGTCGGATTGACCAATCAAACCGGCAAAATATTATAGATTGACCCTTTGAAGTAATGGCCTCTATTGGTGCAGGGCAATTTGGGTCGATCTAAAGTCTTTTGCAATTTGGCAATAACAGTTACGAGATGTTAATGTTATTAGCAGCCATAAACTATTCGTCTTCAATTTGTGAAGATAGAAATTGAAATTCCCGGGTGCAATGTCTCTTATCGGACCCCTGGTGAGAAATTTCCACACGTTTGACCCGGCTAATTTAAATCAACCAAATAATTTCCATGTGATTGCATAGCAACAATAGTGATGAAGCATTTTTTTCATTTTACGTGCAACCGTCTGGGATGTGTTCTGTGTCCAAGCTCTCTCTCTCTCTCTCTCTCTCTCTCTCTCTCTCTCTCTCCAAATGAACACACAAAATGGGTCGATCCAAACTCGCGTTTTTTAACAACTTCATTTCTACGCAACGTTTAATTAAACCGCAGTTGTATTGGCTTGCGGTTAAGTGGTATGCTGCTACATTGTGCATTTACTATAATTTGCATCATAAAATCACTTACTTTAGCAGCCTGTCAGAAGACAGATCGGCTACTACGCTAAGTAGGCTGTTGTTCATTAAGGGGGGCGGGTATTGGGCGATGTATTACAAATCAGATGTTTAATTGGCTTATAACTGTAGCTAGCTGCGAGACACCCACTGAGGGGTAATTATGCTCAATGTGGTCAAGAAACATAGCGTGGTTTTCAGTACAGTCCTGCGCAAACTGTAAAGTATGTGGTTAATGGGCATTGTACACTGAACACTGTACTTATCTGTTCCCTTGTGAAGAAGCCAACCGAACGTTCCTGCGGTCGGAGGATCAATTGTAGCCTACCACGTTGACTCGTCTCAATAACATAGTAGGCCTACAAATGGCTCATTAGATGATGGTCAAAACAGATACAGTAACACTATTCATTGGATTTGAAAACATAGTCCCACGAAGAACCACCAGACAAGTTTGGTTTCAAATGTAAAAACAAAAAGTTGTCTTACCCTTGATGCGATGAGTGAAGAGACTTGCGAGTTTGATTGGAGGTGCTGAAGGTAGCGAAGTTCAAAAGGTTCAAAATAGATGGAGAGTCCGAAATTAAAAACAGTATTTGGTTAAATTCGAAGCCTAACTTACTGGACCTACACAGAGTAGTAGCCTACGGCCGTGGAGCCTCGCCAATAACTGTTAACGGTGAGGTGAACGGTTCTGTCCGCAGCCGACAATAAACGGGATTTCTCGTGCAGTCCTCCGCGCGCGTACTACGCTCGAGCGTGGATCTGATGCGCACCACAACTCTCGCTCTCCCCTTTCTTTCAGCTCGCGAATTGTCACTGTCACGTGACCGTGACCCACGGTCCAATGCTCTCCGCGTGCTCGCAAACGCACGAACACGCACACACACACACACGCACGCACACACACACGGGCGCGCGCGCGTTATGTGTGAAAATATAAAGCCTAGCTCTCGATAAGATGCTGTTATTACCCCCAAAAATAATATTTTTGGAATTATTTAAAGAAATGTAGGCATATGGTGCGTGGTTTAATGGTTTGAATACACATGTTTAATTAAGAATGTAATCTAGGTCTATTTCTAGGTCTATTTTATAAAAAAGAAAAGAGACTGCGACTATGTTTCCCACCTGAATAGAAACTCAAACTGCTTATTTCAGACGGTCGCCTGAAGGACCCGTGAGCCCAGTCCAATCAGTCGCCCTTCCATTCTTTCAACCACAATGCGCCATGTCGGCGCAATGGCTCCATTTCCTAACGCCACCATCCAGTCAGACCCGTTCAGCTCATCTATCTTTTGTTTCATTGTTGTAAGCCTATGGCCTACCACGGCTGATTTATATTTGGCTCCATGACTCTAATTCACATGCACCGATCTGTGACAGCCCAATTGCTGTCGGCACCTGCGGGCAAAGATTTTAAAATGGATGTGAACGCCATGTTCATGCACTGTGTCTATCATCACCTGCTACTCTTATCCTTCACCACCGCCCACCCACCTCCTCGTTGATCAAAAGCCTTTTGTGTGTGAGTTTTGAGATAAATCTATAAACCATATGTCTACGCTCACAGAGGAAGAAGGTATGCAAATTAAAATGCAGTGGATGGCACTTCAACCCCCTGCTGTGAGGCTTCATATGTGCACATCCCATCACAGCAGGCAGTCAATGCCAAACCCATATCAAATGTCTGCTTTTCATCTTCTCCCCATCTTCTGCATGTTCAGCAGCTGAGGGTAATACCCGTGAATATTAATTAATTTGTTTTATCATTGGTACTGCCAACCTACATTTTTAATCAATTACCATTACGGTCACCAACTTATACCACAGCAGAAGGCAGCATATGTTCGTCTTTTGCCAGCATATTTTCCATTTAAGTTGAACCAGATTCCCAGTTCTGTTGACTCGCGCTATAATGCTCATTGATAGCCCAATACCTTGGTCGATGGGACTTATATATAGCAGCCATCTTGGTCCTACGCTGTAGCTGGTAGCGTTGAAGCACTTCAACCCCCAGCACATGATGCGTGTCCAGTGAACAGAAGGGAGTTCAGTGCTTCAAACCCATACAAAGGGCGAGGTTTATAAATAAAGAAAGCCTTTAGGGTTTCGATTCTTCTGGTTCTAGAACGTCAAACAAAAGTGTAATCTGATTGGATCGGCTTTGGAGGTCTGCTCTACCAGGGTTGAATTGGTTTGAACTATGAGTGCAGCACGGTGGAGTATCCGACTGCTAAGCCCAGGGAACCCACAGAAAGCCCACAAATTGGCCCCAAAGGGCAATTCTGCTGCGGGCCCCGGATGAGCTCAATCACAGGGGGCCTTTCTGTGGAGAAACCCACAGTGGGCTGCCTACAGAGAGTCTGACGGTGGGCTTACCCACAGAAAGCCCACATAGGGGCACCAAGGGCCAAACTGCTATGGGCCGCCCATTGGGCTGACCCTCATGGAGCACAGGTAGGATTAGTGTAGGTTGGCCCTGACCACACGGCCCAACAGTAAACCAACATATACCCAAAGTAGGCGGGCACGGGAATTTGCTTCTGCATGGCTGTCCAACTCCCAAATAGATTTGAAATCTACTGGATGGGATGTGAATGACCCCTCTGGTTTCCTGGCCCCACTGTAGTTGAGGGAAGACTTTTGAGTGTCTAGAAATTTATGGTGAGGCGTGAGGCCATAAGCGGGGAACAGGGCCGTTGCACCAAATCCTGGGCCCTGTATACAAGAGGTACTGATGGCCCCCCCCCCCCCCCCCGAATTCCCCCTACCAGCCCCCAGCGCTGAATTGTTGACGGGGGGGGGGGGGGGGGGGGAAGACGTGGCCGTGTGCGACTCCTAACACTATGGGCTGGTGGATAATTCAACAGATTATTATTTATTTATTTTTAATTGCCATGGGCCCCCCCTCTGCCTTGGGCCCCCCCACGACTGCCTCACTTTCCCCCACAGTCGGCCCTGGCGGGGAATACACAATGGGATGACACACTGGACCTGTAGTGACTTAGAGCAGCCACAAGGGCTCTCGTGTAAGAGGAGTTTTTAAGTGATCACAGAAATATCAGGTTTCATCATTTATCAACTAAAATGGAGGTGGTGGAATGCATGTGTGTGTGTGTGTGTGTGTGTGTGTGTGTGTGTGTGTGTGTGTGTGTGTGTGTGTGTGTGTGTGTGTGTAAACCTGTGTTTTTGTGCGTCGTTTTATAATCCATCCAGACTCACAGCAGCCCTGTCTCTGTCCTGTGGCTGTTTGGCTCACTGTGTTTACCCTTTCATACTGTTCTGTTTCTGGTCATCCTCTTTCACTCAGTCCTACCCACTAGCATCTATCTATCCGTCTTTATTTTTATATTTTGTTGCATTCAACAATTCTTTCTTTCTCCATCACTGACCCGTCTCCATCTGTCCTTCTCTTTTTCTCCACCCCTGCCCCTGTCCTCGCTCTGTGCATAGCCTCAGTGCTTGCTCACCCCTCAGCCCCCTTTGGTACGAGTGTAACCCTGCTCATAAGATGATCGATGTGCTCTCACCCATCAATACAGCCTCTACTCCCTCTGCCTCTCCTCTTATCTCATCTCAGTCCAGAAAAAACGTCTATTAGAGTTATAGTCGGCTTTAAATACCCAGAAAAGTATGGAAATGACTGTTGCTTGAAATACCCAACAAATAACCTGTTCTCATATTTAAGTACAGACTTAATCTTGTGTGAGGAACTTCTATCACCGCTCTGTTCTTCTCCTTCCTCTCACTCAAGTGCTGAGCTGGGACCTCTCCATGAACTCTCGCTGTACTTTTGCTTGGCTATCACTCTGGGTGTGAAGGTTTCAGGGCTCGAGACTCAAACAATTCTTGTCTTAAGAAGATTGCATAACAAAAGACTACATATTCAACTTTTACTATACAAGAAGGGCTTAGCAGAATGGTTTTTACTCTTTGTGTACCACTCCTCCTGAAGCAAGGTTTAGTGATTTAAACGCTATCCTCTGTACCTTTCGCAATAACCTCCTAAACTTAATTTCCCATGAGAGAGGTCATCCCTAACATGATTCCCCACCATGGTCTGGCCAACTCCAGCCACCCAGGGCTAAACCGTACGTATTGACGGGCAAAAGCCAATTAAAGGCAATACATTCCCCACTGGTTTTTTATGTGCCGGCTGGTTATTTGAACGCAGCTTAGAGGGCAGAGGTCGTGCTCTGGGATGAATGACATGCGTTTTGGGAGGCGTGTTACAATGTTACTCAAGGAGAAAGTCTTCCAATCACTATTAAGTATGTCAGCCAAAGCAGTGTGATCACTCTTCAACCACCAGCACACGGAAAATACCACCTACCTTCAAACATATATAGTATATATGAGTTGATGTCTACATCTAAAAGTGTTTCATAATTCTCTTATTTTCATTCAGTAAAGATGCATTGACCTTTAGCAGCAGCGTTTTGAGTATCATTTTTTTTTTATTAATGTAATTAGGCCTAATTTATACAAATAGATTGGAAAATAGGTTTATTATGCTTCGATAAGCAAAGGTTTGGTTATCTTGGTGTGCAAGCAAAGTCATCCTGAAACCTATTCATGGCCAACACAAACATTCAGGATCTCTTTTGGAACTGCAAGGACATTGTCAGACACCGAATTAAAACAGCATTTTCAATAGCATAACATAGGAATTAAGAAATAAACAAAAGTGAAGAGATATGATACCAGAATACTCATCAGATGGAGCATGATTTCATCACGATTGCTAAGCTTTTAAATGTACAAAGAATCCCTGTGGGATATTTTCCAAATCAAGGGTTAGGGTTAGGGTTATTGAATTATTTCCATAGATTTGAGTCTAGAGTAATTGCACTTGGAACACATGAAGTACACCATGTCACTCCTCCAAATAGTTATTATATATATACTATATAATATAGACAAAATTATCGTACCAATTTTTTGACACTCAGAATTGGCACGCACATAGTTTCAAAACAGGAGTGACTGCATGCCCTGGGAGTGCCTTTTATTTCAGAAGCCCTGGTAGTTGAAGAGCTACTAGATGTGTGTGTCATGTATACTCCACAAAGCCAGAGCGTTGCTTCCCCGACTGAAGAACATTGAGTTCCTCTCTTCGCTCCAGTATTAATAAACCCCGCGCTGGAGAATACACAGGATGCGAGCGAGCTCGGCAGCAAAAGCGAGAGATGTCAAGGGGGTTGCTGTGACTGTTTTTGTTCCGTCTCCTCCAAAAAAAAACCATAATGGTTGAATCAGAATTACTGCCGTGCCACTGGGCCCGCCCCTTTCAATTGTTTGATGCCAAACTGTTGAAGGGATTTGGAGTGTGCCACTAACATTTAAGTAGCAACGTAAAGTACCACCTGGCTTGTTCCTCTGGCTGGAGGATGGTTTTATCTCTCTAAAGCACATTCACACAATAGGCCTTCCATTTTGGATTTGGAATGGTCTGCTTTCTTTCTCTGTTGTTCAACTGTTGTGTAGCTCAACCCTGGTATTATTAACACTGCCGGGGATGATTGTGTGCACGCACAATAATGTCAGATGATTCAGATAGATGCATGCACCAAAAGTATAGTCCTCACGCTCTCCTTCGAGTCCACCATTCTTGTTGTCTACGCAGTTTATTTCTGTGCATGTCGGATGACCGATTCCTCTACAGGAGAGCGCTAATTCCCGCCCCCGTCTGTTCCGTTTCATTAAAGAATAGCTCATGATGAACACAGCGGTTCTCGCTTAAATACACGACACAGACGTCAATAGACGGCGGGCAGACTGTGTGGGAGGTACGCCAGCCATAAGCGACACCCTGGCCAGCACGTCTCCAGACAGGGCCACAGCTCTGATCACATCGTCCGCACTTTGCTTCCACCCAGGAGGCTAAAGATATCCGCTCAGACGCATTCTCAGAAGTATCACATACTGGATAACATCTTCTTTCACTGATGATAAGAGTTGCTGATTTAGCAACTCTTATTTCATTTCATGAGTGAAGAGAGAGAGAGCGAGGGGGAGATAGGGATGGAGACGAGGGAGAGATAGAGAGAGAAATGTGGAGGAAGAGAGAGAGTCGGAAAGAGAGGGGAAAGAGGATATAGGCGATAAATGAAAATGTTTGCGTGATGGAGAGATAGAGAGAAAAAAAATCGTATTGGATCGTAGAGGAATATTACTGGCATCTTCAGCAATCCATCCACCACCATTTTACTGGAGCCTGGGGGTGTACCACATCCCTGGGGGTGGTGGTGAGGGTGATGGTAAGAGTGGAGGAGGTGGTGGAGATGGTGTAGGAGGAGGAAGTGGTGGTGGTGGTGGTGGTGGTGGTGGTGGAGGTGGACAGGGTGGTGGTGATGGATGCTCAGTGAAGGCTGCAGATCGATACTACCCGTTTTAATCCGGTATAATCTGGTTTCATCTGGACTGCTTCAGGGATCAGACAGAGTCAAATGCAAAACCGCACGACCTCTACGATTTAAACATGGATCTATTGAAGAGAACACATGTGTGTGTCCCATGTGTCTGCCAATGCGTCTTCTAGGATCCCCCATCGATCACCTGTGAGTCCCCCAGGGACCTCCAAGGCCCGCCCACCTAAAGAGAGGGTTTCATGGCCAGAGGACACGAGAAGGCCGTCTCTACCACCTCTCTATATCTCTACACTCTACTCTCTCTGTTTCTCCTCTCCTCTCTCCCGCTCTCTCTTTGACTCTCTTGTTCATCTCTCATTTGCTTTTTGTCCATCTCTCTCTGCCTCTCCTCCACATCCTCTCTCTCTCTTTTGTCTCTCTCTCTCTCTCTCTCTCTCTCTCTTCCCCTCCTCTCTCCCCCTCGGTCTCTCCTCCACCTCCTCTCTCCATTATGTTGTCAGGGGAGATGTGAAGTGGTGGGGAGGATTTTTTTTTAATGACTGCAGTTTTTATTCGGAGACCATGCATATTCAGAGTGGTGTTAGCAGCAGTTGAAATGAGTGTAGTATGAAAAAGAACATTGAATACACAGTACACACAATCATCACCCGCATTCAGAATTCCCCAGTCGTACAATATATTCAAATTAGAGTCTAGTAAGGACAGTGGAAATGACAAATACATCCACCAACTAACTGGATGAGGTGCGTGTGCGTGTGCGTGTGCGTGTGCGTGTGTGTGTTTACTGTAAGTGGTGCAGGTGTTTGCTACTAGGCGCTGGTACGATCCACAATGTTGAATACGCAGAATGGCCTAACTAGGGATGGTTTCAGGGTCAGGGGTTGCACTAAGGGTCAGCTTTTAGGCTTTGTTTTTGGGTTCTAGTGCTTGGTTCTGGGTTTAGGGTTTCAATAAAGGCAGGATTTAGGATTCGTCTTTGGGGATTTATGGTCAGGGTTTGGTTTTAGGTTGTAGCGTTTGA
The DNA here is from genome assembly GCF_031168955.1 of Gadus macrocephalus. Lineage (NCBI taxonomy): Eukaryota > Metazoa > Chordata > Actinopteri > Gadiformes > Gadidae > Gadus > Gadus macrocephalus. The sequence continues at coordinate 6,028,617 of NC_082394.1, forward strand.
TTTAAAGATAAGCGTACCCAATGACAGTAAAGCGTTAGGGTTTCCTAAAAGGGTAAGGTTTTAAAAATGGGTTTTTGGTTCTAGGATTTCTAAATCGGGTCAAGCTAAAGAAGTATACAAAAATATGTTTCTGCAGTTGACACACTTCATTGTGTCATTACAGAAGTGTCATGACTTCTAAATCCCACAAGGTGGAGGCTACAGACGAGGAATTGTCATTTGGCATTTATTCTCCGCCAACATTCAAACCAACTTGAATTGGTTGCTGACAAAAGCAGACAGTTATAAGACTAATCTCCCTTCATAGATTCTGCTGAACTATGAAGGGAACTAACCCAACACAGTATTCCAACTGTCATTGTCGCTTTGCATCCACAAAAATGTCTTCATATTACTCTCAACGTTGATATCGTCTTCGTGGTTAAAATGTACAATGCCTACAATCACTTGGACACAAACTAATACACTCACACACAGTTAAATTGCCTTCAATCAGAACATCTGTACTTTATCGCCATCTGGTGGCCATATGGTGCAATGCAATTGGTGTCATTCAATTATCTTCGTCCTGACCTTTTAATATAAGGGTCAAGTGTCTACATTGTACAATTGGTTCTCAATATATCTTCCTGTTTGTTCCTCATATATTGTCAATTTTGCAATGGTTTGCATTGGATTTATCGATTTATTTGGAGATTTCACCCAAACCTACCTCTACTAAAACCTCTATCTGTGATCTACTTCACTTGATTTGCATTAAACAATGAACCAGGTAGGGTGGTATTCAATCTAAACAACAATCTATTTCACTTGCACCACAACCTCACCGGTGTTATTTATTTTCTTACCAAGATTACATGTTACAGCCTTTGCAGTTGTGGCGATATATTGTATTAACTTTGGGTAGGTTTTTTTAAGAAAAAAAACAGAAATAGGCTTGGTGATGACATACTAAAATGGTATCCAAAGTAAACGTTATGTTATATTATTACACCAACATTTGCTGGTAGCAATGCAACATTTACACTTCCACTATAATGCATACAGAAAATAACAAACAACTATACAATTAAATACATTAGTACACCGATTTTCTTTTCAAGTCATGCTGAACCATTTGTAAGTGTTCACTAATTGCTCAGTTTGAGTCAAGTCTAGGTCAAATCAGTCACTTATTATTTTCTCAATTCAAGTTTCGAGTCATCAAATGCGAGTTACCTTCATCCAGTCAGGTGACCTTACTCCTCACCTCTGAGGCGGGGTAATCACTTTATTTGTTATTAGGTTTCATTCGTGAGTGTTAATCTTTCATGCAGTGGGCGGATGACAATCCTGTCAGGGATTGTTATTGTAATGCCATGTCGCCCACAAAACGTCAAGCTCCCTCTAAATGGGATGAACGCAGACTAATTTATAATAGCTAACTTTTATAATAGGTCTAACAACATTTGCGCTGTGTAACCTTTGCGCTGTAGTCATCACTTCGATTTAGAATTTGCCTTTTCCTCCACAGACCAAACTTAATGAGAGCCCCCGACTTTTTATTCTGAATCCGTGTCATTCAAGTCTCTGTTGAGCAGGTTTTTTAAACAGAGGGACAAGAACAATGAACGTAAAACCTAAAGTTAAGATTATATATTTGACCCAAAAGACTTGGGTACAATTCAGTTTAAATATGCCATGGAAACACTGCCAACAAACTACTGATTAACTTACTGTTACACAATTTGGCCTAGATTTGGTCTGGTTTGGTCTGGTTTGGTATTTGTATCTGATTTGGTACAAATAAATGTTATTCGTATTATTTGTAGTAGTAGTAGTCGAAGTAGTAGTTATGATAGAGAACTAATAGTACAATATGTGCTTAAGATTTACCAGACCAATGGTAATAACTTTTATTGTGGCTATCATCCTCCCACTGACCCATGTGATCTTCCATTAAACCTGTCACTCAAAAAACTGCCCCGAGCAACAGCAACGGGGACGTAAACATCAACATTCCCCATGCGTTCAGCGGTCCACAATGTTCCACCAGGGTGCCACCGCCCGGCCTGATCGAGGCGGGTCCGCTGCCACCTCCCCGTGCTGCTTCGCCCACAGCTCCTCCAGTCCAGTGGGCGACAGGAACCATGGCCAGGGAGGGAACGCCAGCCGAGACGCGGCTCAACCTGGAGCCCTTAGAGGAGCAGGCGGAGGGGGTCCCTCCGTGGTCCCTCTCACCCCACCTGCAGCCCCCCCGCAGGGCCCCAACGGAGGGCCGTGGCGGGGCGGAGGACGCCGTGGCGTTGGGCCAGGGGGAGCTGTCTGCAGAGGGGGCCGGCGGTGAGGCGAGGCGTCTGCGGGAGAACAGGGATCCCAAAGCGGTCAACTCGTGTCTGAAGGTAAACCGGCTGTGTGTCGGAAGGAGGCCGTTCACACACATGGTGCACGCCGCGCCAAAACACTTCGGACCTAGACCCGAGAACGTCCAAAAATTCTTCCTACAATGTCAACTTGACTTGAAACTGATTTCAATCAGGGAAGCAAAACAATCTCACTGATTGCGTGTACTTTTGATTTCACTGTTCTTCTTTGGTAGGAGATAACGTGCAAGTGTGAGTGTGTGTGTGACACGCACACACACTGTGTGTGTGACACGCACACACACTGTGTGTGTGTGTCTGCATTGTCAGGCCAGAGAGAAAAATTACACATTGCTTACATTCGTTGATTTTTCCAAAGGCCGGGATGACAGTTGGATTGATGACTAGGACAAAATATTTTCCTTCTATCAATATCACAGTCTGGCCTTTGTGAGGAAGGCTAAATTATTTTCCTCTTTCAGAAAGTGAAAAAAATAATCAACAACAGTTGTTCTTGATGAAAGGCACTTGTAAAGGTTGACTGGAGCACATTCACTCAAGCTGACGTCCACATCAAGCACCTCAATGTAATGGACCCCTTTGACTGCGAGTGAGTAGGCGTGTGTTTGTGTTCATCCATCCTCCCGAGGTGGCCTTCGAGGATGTCATCGCGGAGCCTGCGTCCGTGCGGAGCTTCGACCGGGTGTGGGTGTGGAGCCATGCCCTGTTTGAGGTGTCCAGAGTGTGGTGCTACCGCCTCATCTCCCTGCTGCTGGCCGTGCCCGTCTCACTGGTGGCTGGGCTGCTAATGGCCCTGCTCAGCTGCCTGCACATCTGGTACCGGTGTTGTTACCTTATAGGGCTTGTACATCCCAATGCATCATGGGATTTTTTGTTGGTGGTTCTCCGCCATATTGAGGGGACTTAAGATAGCCGAAGTACTGTAAATTCATAGGTCAACGTATATATATTAGGTTGTAATCTAGGTTGATGAAAACATTTTTTTGACAATTTTTTTTTAATAACATTAAGCTTACATAATTAATTGACCTTGTTATGCTCCCATGCTTTCGAAATGGCTGTGGTTATTGCGATGTGACTCATGATTTGATTTAATTGCATATGAGGACGGGGAAGTAGACTAGGGAGGATGTTGTTTAGGTTGTGAATCACATAATCAACAATCATATAGCACTGTTAGTCTATATTTTTAAATGGTCAATGATACTAAGCAAAACTATCAAGCTACAACAGCGATTTCTTTTTAAATATTATTAAGAAGAAACGATGCTGACCGTAGCCCGTAACCTAAGTCTGTCTCTACGTGGTGTGCTGAACTTGAATAGCGTTCCTAATCTTTCTCTGGGTGAGTGCAATTTAACCTATCTAGGGGGTTAGGTGCGAGGTACTCACCACAGGTCCGTCTCTACTCCGCACCGGCTCCTCGTCCCGGTTGAATGAACCTTAAGTCCTGCTGACCAGCCCGCGCCTTGATCCAGTCTTTAATTCCCCATGCATATATATCTATCGCGAAAGTGTTCCCTTCATGGAATGTCCGAGCAGCGTGAGTTCCTCGGGTTATTCTCCTTCTCCCGACTCTTACCTCAGTCTCAAACTCTCCGCCACCTGTCCACTCAGCTGTTGCTACTTACCTGTAATGTCGACATCGCCCCCTCTGTGTGACGTCAGTACTGACCCTAACCAAAGCCCATGCTACCCTACTGTAACAATGATTATGATGATAATAACGATGATGATGATGATGATGATGATGATGATTACGACAATGACCAAAATAATAAAGATAATATTCATGGTAATTATATCAAATAAAAACATAATACAACTTTTTAACGTTAGAAACTACTGCTACTCACTAATTATGATGACGGACGGTGATGGTGAAGACCATCATAATAATAATTCCCTATCTCCTCTCTCTGCTTCCTCCCAGGCTGATCATGCCCTGCCTGCAGCTCTGTGTCATCAACATGCGTTGGGTGCAGGTCCTCTGGGCCAGCGTGCTCAACATTGCCATCGGCCCCTTCTTCACCAGCATGGGGAAGTGCTGTGGTAGCATAAGCATTCGGATAGCTAGGGACTGACCCAGGCTTCACCCTATCAGGCAGCCTGCCAAGCCCTCTGCTGTGAGCATCCAGGAGTATTCTGACCCAGAATGTATTCCCTTTTAAAACGATTCCAACTAGCAGAGGATTTCACGGTTCGGGAGTTATCTGAATGTCAAGTTAAATCATGTGTGCCCTCATGTGTAAAGATCTAGAAATACCCCGTTATTTGCGTGTGTTCATATTTAGAAATGCAATTTTGCTAGGGGGCGTCGGGTTATATTGGGTAAGCCCTTCTTTATCTCCTTAATTAAATTTGTGTTTGCATTTCATCTCCACTATACGTGAGGTATAGTAACAGCGATACGTTATCTTTCTCCCAACGATTAATAAAAACCTATAGACCATAAGGAAGGTTAGCGTGTGTTTGTTATCAGTCATATGTTTGATGAAGGCCTACTGGCCCGACGCAGGGCGGATGAACCCTCGGGGATTCCCACAGGACGACGTCACCTCCACCCAGGCCGGTACGCCGACCGGGCACACTCGTGCTTCGGTTCAACTAGAAACTGCACAACGTCAGAGCACGTGCAACGTCAGATAATGGATGCAAAAGTCCTTTGTCGTTTGACACTGTGCATACATATCCATGGACCCACAAATACGTCACATACATGTTTCAGAGACGACAATACGGAAAAAAAATGAAAGAAAAGCGAATGGGGTTGGATAGCCACCATTTCCTTCTTGAACTAAAATCAGTGTAATTAACGTGGCTTATTGTGGCCTGCGTCCTCTGTCCATCAGAAATGCAGGTACCGTCTTGGTCCGGCGGACACCGTGTCTTCTCCTCGTTATTGTCAAAGCGAGGTGTGCATGAACTCCTCTGAGGTGTGTATTGAACTCCTCTGAGACACAGGCATGCGCCACATAACTCTCTCTCTGTGCAAGGGGCTATTTCTGTCCCTTTCCATCCGTGCCTCACAGGCCGCTGGCCTCCTCTCCACTGCTCTAATTGGGTTGGCTCCTGCACACATGCACCCCCCCCCCCCCAAACACACACACACACACACACACACACACACACACACACACACACACACACACACACACACACACACACACACACACACACATAGACCCCCCGGCCCCCCTGCACTCCCCCCCCCCCCCCCCAATGAACTCTATACACACACTTTCTCTTCATTAACATATGCTCACTCATTCAGTCTTTCAGAGTTCCAGTGCAGATATCTAGGATCGGCGTCTCAGGGATTTAGTGTTATATTATTTAATTAATGATTTAATATTAAGATGTATTATCTTGATTAGGTTCTACACCTACCTGTAGCTCTCATGGGTTTCACGCTCATTGCCATTGCTGCCATTCCCCTCTGGGGATCGATAAAGGTTTATCTCATCTCGTCGTATCTTAACCACACGTTTGTGTAGTAGAAGGCTCGGGTAACACTGGGCCATGGCCTGAAGTCACACACCCTGCTCCTCTTCCTCCACCTCCTCCTCCTCCTCCTCCTCTGTTATTCTGCCCCCCTGCTGTGATGTGCTGACAGTGTCGGTTGATCAAGAGCAGCAGCAGAAAGCGCAGGATCCACGATGAAGATCTAATCCTGCTGTTCGCAGACGCGCTGCCCCAAGTCGCCTCTTGGCCTCTTCAGCCTCACAGTATAAGAGTGTGTTTATGGTACTGGCCCAGTGATATAGAAATAATTGACTGATTGGAGCAACTGCAGGACCCTATGCTGCTATTATTTCGGGGTGTATTGAATTTTATAGTGGATATTTGGAAGCTCCTTATTCCCGTGACACGAAGGGGAGCAGTTGTTATTCCGTTCTGAGGACCAGACTTGATTGTCATTCCAGGTCCGAACTCCGTGGTAACATAACCACACCAAAGATGAATTGCAGAGCAGAATGTAGAATATATATCTGCGCAACATTATATCTGAGCGGTTTGCAATAGTACATTAGACTAACCGGTGAAACACAGTAGAACGCACTGCTACCGATCAAGGGTTCAGGTTACAAAACGTTGGACAGGGCTGCAAGTATTAGGGAAGCAAACACATATGAAACAATAAATCCAAGTTTCTTTCCTCTGTGGTGGGGTTTGTTAGTGTGGTGGTCTTGGTAATGCTGCCTCTACCCCTGTTGGAAACTGGTAGCAGAGTGCAAGCCCTGCCCAGCTAACCCAACAGCACCGTGTGAAATGTAACACAACCCTGGCTTCCCCTTTAAGACATGCCTGCTGTGTGTGTGTGTGTGTGTGTGTGTGTGTGTATGTGTGTGTGTGTGTGTGTGTGTGTCTGTCTGTGTGTGTGTCTGTGTGTGTGCGCATGGGTGCATGCTTATTTGTGTATGTTTGTGCATGTGCATGTGTGTGAGTGTGATTGTGCATGTGTGTGTGTGCGTCTGAGACTACGTGCACATTTGTGTGTTTGTCTGTGTGTGTGTCTGTGTGTGTGTGTGTGTGTGTGTGTCTGTGGGGGGGGGGGGGGGGTGGAGCATGTGTGCGTGATTGCATTTTTGTGTGTAGATGAGTCTGAGGGTAAGCATGCGAGTATGGGTGTGTGTGTGTGAGAGTGATTGTGTGTGTGTCGGGGGGGGGGTCAGGTCCAACATTTCCAGCAGGCCGTCTCTCCGCAGTAGCAGCTGTCCGCTGGTATTTGAGACCCACATCGTCACAGTGGGGACACAGGGGTTCAGACGAGTCCGGCCCGCCGCCTGCAGAACGCTCCGGGACACTTCGCTCGTCGCGTCTCACAACAGCTCCAACACACCCACCTCACCCCGGACCCCTTTAGCAGTGCACCTGCGGCCCCTTCGTCATGGCGGACCAGTATCAGTTCAACAGCAATGAGGAGAAGATGGTGAAGGACCACCTGGACAGAAACACCAAGGAGATCGACCTGATCAACAGAGACCCCAAGCAGATCAACGAAGATGTTGTCAAGGTTCGTGCTGCACGGGGGCCACGGCCTGTCACACACCATGTTGCAAATCTGTCTGTACGTTTGAGGGGGTTTCAGTGCATGTGTGAAGTTAAATGCATTGTGGGTATTTGTGTATATATAGTATGTCTCCAGCCAGGGGTAGTATAGGTTAATACGATACCAGGCAAGTCCCTAAATAGCAGAGGCACTATGAGGGCTGTCTGAACTGAATGCAATGTTTATTTATGGCTTTGGAATAGACGGGTGTGGCCCTGAGATACTATGCCATCATATCTTATTCTGGATGTACCAGAGTTCATTTAGTGATTGTTGCCATGTGTGAATAGCAAAACAAACCGATTTATCACCAGGGCAAAAGCAGAGGAGACCTGATATGCGTCTTAGTTCATAGTAAACCAGAAGTAGAAAACAAACCAAAAAAGCTGAATGAACATTACCACATGGATTTCAGAGATTGGGACCCGAGCCAACCGTTACAGAAAAAAATGCTACTGTAACTACAAATAAACAAATACCAAATTAGTAACTTACAATTGGTTTAGCCGTACACATTTCTGTTCGAAAACGATTTCATTCGACTTTGGTTGAGTTCATTTAAATATATCGAAGTTTACATCATTTTCTACTATTATCATTAATTCAACAATGACTATATTCATTAAAAAAACAATTATGGATGGGGACGCAGTGCATTAAATATGTATGCGAAACATGAATCACACGACGAAAACAACATTAAACATTTAGGCCTACATTGGCTCACTTCATAGAGAAACTTGAATCTCACGACCATAACAATATTTACATGAGACATTAACATTGGCTCACTCGCCAATATAAATCTGGGTCCGCCAGAGTGTTTATTTACAGCCACCCGTTGACCTGCAACGTAACCCTAACCCCCGCCCACGTTTTCCAGGTGGAGTTTGAAGACGTGATTGCCGAGCCCGACGGCACGCACAGTCTGGACGGCGTGTGGAAGCTCAGCTACACCACCTTCACCGTGTCCAAGTACTGGTGCTACCGCATTCTGTCTGCCATCTTTGGCATTCCCGTGGCCCTGCTGTGGGGCTTCCTGTTCGCCTGCATCTCCTTCTGCCACATCTGGACCGTCATGCCCTGCATCAAGAGCTGCCTGATCGAGTCGCAGTGCATCAGCCGCATCTACTCCCTTTGCATCCAGACCTTCTGCGACCCCTTCTTCGAAGCGCTGGGCAAGATCTTCAGCAGCGTGCGCGTCGCTTTACGCAAAGAAGTCTAAAGAACGAAGCTCACACGCACACACACTAACACAAACACACACACGCACACACCAAGAAAACTCACACCCCCTGAGATAAGTTTGGATGAAATGTCTGTTTGTTGGTTTTATCCAAAAGAGGATTAGTCTCCTAGAATATTTATTATTTCTCCATGAGACGCCCTCCACTGTTTTTTCTCTCTCTCTCTCTCTCTCTCTCTCTCTCTCTCTCTCTCTCTCTCTCTCTCTCTCTCTCTCTCTCTCTCTCTCTCTCTCTCTCTCTCTCTCTCTCTCTCTCTCTCTCTCTCTCTCTCTCTCTCTCTCTCTCTCTCTCTCTCTCTCTCTCTCTCTCTCTCTCTCTCTCTCTCTCTCTCTCTCTCTCTCGCCCCTACCAATAGTACTGCCCCCCCCCACCCCACCCTGACGTCCAGACAGGTCCCGTGAGTCCTCGGAGGACCAGGGCAGCTGCAGCCTGCAGTATGCCCCTCTACAGACATCTCCCCCGCTGCCACATGGTGACAGAAACAGGGGCAGGTTGCCATGGCGAGATGTCTCCTGGACTCGCCGACTAGGAATCCCACTAGGCTGTAATGTTGGCCCGCTCCCTCTCGAAGATCAAGGACTGCTCAACACTGCTGCATCGATGGAACAATATGTGTAGCAGGCTAATAAGCAATTTGTTAAGCTCATTCTTTTGTAAATGTTTGCTGACAGTGTATATTTCTGATGGATTCTGATCTAGTTTTACATTTTGGTGTCATCTCATCCGTCATCGTTAGGTGCTTTAGCATTATCGGAAATCTTTTACACGACAAGAAGTTATGAAATGTTTTGATTAAACGTTCTGAAAGCTTGCAATGCATTGAATCTGATTGTGTTATGAAGTGTCATACTTCTGCGGTGTATGAGGCTTTACAGGAAACTTAATACATCATATAAACTTCGAACTTCACACATTCTATTTTTGGCTTGATGCTACGTAGTATCACGCCAAAAATATTCATTTGGTTGTGAATTTAACTTGAATGATAACGTCATAAAATACATTAGAAGCACATTAGGCTAATTGGAAACTTGGAAAGCAATATAGTTTTATTATGTATTTAATAATTGAAACTTGTTTCTTTAACTTTAGAGAACATTAGCAAGCACTGGCCACTAGAGGCCACTCCTGTGAAGGTTGCATTTCACCCCCCTTGCGATTCAAATCAATTAGAAGCGGATCTTCCAAGAAGCTCTATTCCAAAGATCAAGTGAAGCACCTCAAATCACCATGGATTTTGGGGATTTACTCTATATTGAAAATTCTACAGCTTTTATTACTTTAACACTATCTTTTTATTGGATAGAAAACTCTATTAATAGCTTTTTTTATGCAGAATCTCTAAAGTATAAGAAGATTTGAATGTGTAGTTCAAAATATGTTACTTTCTAGAATATTTACGAATTATGCCTTTCACCATTCGTAATGGTAATATAGTCAGTCATTAGTCATTATCATCATCTCTCTGATGATG